>NW_026974827.1:300000-486117 GCF_030014295.1 Loxodonta africana
CTAACAACAAACAACACTAACACCCTAACAACAAAAACCACTAAACCCCAACAAGAAACAACACTAAACCCCTAACAACAAACACTAACCCGCTAACAACAAACAACACTAAACCCCTAACAAGAAACTAACCTAACCCTGTAACAACAAACAACCCTAACCTCCTAACAACAAACCACCTTAACCCCCTAACAACAAACAACCCTAAACCCCTAATAACAAACAATCCTAACCCCCTAACAACCAACAACGCACACCCCCTAACGACAAACAACACTAACACCCTAACCACAAACAACACTAACCCCGTAAGAACAAACAACACTAACCCCCTAACAACAAACAACACTAACACCCTAACAACAAAAACTACTAAACTCCAACAAGAAACAACACTAAACCCCTAACAACAAACACTAACCCCCTAACAACAAACAACACTAAACCCCTAACAAGAAACTAACCTAACCCCGTAACAACAAACAACCCTAACCTCCTAACAACAAACAACCTTAAACCCCTAACAACAAACAACCCTAAACATCTAACAACAAACAACACTAACACCCTAACAACAAAAAACACTAAACCCCAACAAGAAACAAGACTAAACCCCTAACAACAAACACTAACCCCCAACAACAAACAACACTAAACCCCTAACAAGAAACTAACCTAACCCTGTAACAACAAACAACCCTAACATCCTAACAACAAACAACCCTAACCCCCTAACAAACAACAACACTAACCCCCTAACCACAAACAACACTAATACCCTAACAACAAAAACTACTAAACCCCAACAAGAAACAACCCTAAACCCCTAACAACAAACACTAACCCCCTAACAACAAACAACACTAAACCCCTAACAAGAAACTAACCTAACCCCGTAACAACAAACAACCCTAACCTCCTAACAACAAACAACCATGAACCCCTAACAACAAACAACCCTAAACCCCTAACAACAAACAACACTAACACCCTAACAACAAAAACCACTAAACCCCAACAAGAAACAACACTAAACCCCTAACAACAAACACTAACCCCCTAACAACAAACAACACTAAACCCCTAACAAGAAACTAACCTAACCCTGTAACAACAAAGAGCCTTAACCTCCTAACAACAAACCACCTTAACCCCCTAACAACAAACAACCCTAAACCCCTAACAACAAACAATCCTAACCCCCTAACAACCAACAACTCTCACCCCCTAACCACAAACAACACTAACACCCTAACCACAAACAACACTAACCCCGTAAGAACAAACAACACTAACCCCCTAACCACAAACAACACTAACCCCGTAAGAACAAACAACACTAACCCCCTAAACACAAACAACACTAACACCCTAACCACAAACAACACTAACACCCTAACAACAAAAACTACTAAACCCCAAGAAGAAACAACCCTAAACCCCTAACAACAAACACTAACCCCCTAGCAACAAACCACACTAAACCCCTAACAAGAAACTAACCTAACCCCGTAACAACAAACAACCCTAACCTCCTAACAACAAACAACCTTAAACCCCTAACAACAAACAACCCTAAACCCCTAACAACAAACAACACTAACACCCTAACAACAAAAACCACTAAACCCCAACAAGAAACAACACTAAACCCCTAACAACAAACACTAACTCCCTAACAACAAACAACACTAAACCCCTAACAAGAAACTAACCTAACCCTGTAACAACAAACAGCCTTAACCTCCTAACAACAAACCACCTTAACCCCCTGACAACAAACAACCCTAAACATCTAACAACAAACAATCCTAACCCCCTAACAACCAACAACTCTCACCCCCTAACCACAAACAACACTAACACCCTAACCACAAACAACACTAACCCCGTAAGAACAAACAACACTAACCCCCTAACCACAAACAACACTAACACCCTAACAACAAAAACTACTAAACCCCAAAAAGAAACAACCCTAAACCCCTAACAACAAACACTAACCCCCTAACAACAAACAACACTAAACCCCTAACAAGAAACTAACCTAACCCCGTAACAACAAACAACCCTAACCTCCTAACAACAAACAAGCTTAAACCCCTAACAACAAACAACCCTAAACCCCTAACAACAAACAACACTAACACCCTAACAACAAAAACCACTAAACCCCAACAAGAAACAACAATAAACCCCTAACAACAAACACTAACCCCCTAACAACAAACAACACTAAACCCTTAACAAGAAACTAACCTAACCCTGTAACAAAAAACAACCCTAACCTCCTAACAACAAACAAACTTAACCCCCTAACAACAAACAATCCTAACCCTCTAACAACCAACAACGCTCACCCCCTAACCACAAACAACACTAACACCCTAACCACAAACAACACTAACCCCGCAAGAACAAACAACACTAACCCCCTAACAACAAACAACACTAACACCCTAACAACAAAAACTAATAAACCCCAACAAGAAACAACCCTAAACCCCTAACAACAAACACTAACCCCCTAACAACAAGCAACACTAAACCCCTAACAAGAAACTAAGCTAACCCTGTAACAACAAAGAACACTAACCTCCTAACGACAAACAATCCTAACCCCCTAACAAACAACAACACTAACCCCCTAAGAACAAACAACACTAACTCCCTAACAACAAAAAACACTAAACCCCAACAAGAAACAAGACTAAACCCCTAACAACAAACACTAACCCCGTAACAACAAACAACACTAAACCCCTAACAAGAAACTAACCTAACCCTGTAACAACAAACAACCCTAACCTCCTAACAACAAACAACCCTAACCCCCTAACAAACAGCAACACTAACCCCCTAACCACAAACAACACTAATACCCTAACAACAAAAACTACTAAACCCCAACAAGAAACAACCCTAAACCCCTAACAACAAACACTAACCCCCTAACAACAAACAACACTAAACCCCTAACAAGAAACTAACCTAACCCCGTAACAACAAACAACCCTAACCTCCTAACAACAAACAACCTTAAACCCCTAACAACAAACAACCCTAAACCCCTAACAACAAACAACACTAACACCCTAACAACAAAAACCACTAAACCCCAACAAGAAACAACACTAAACCCCTAACAACAAACACTAACCCGCTAACAACAAACAACACTAAACCCCTAACAAGAAACTAACCTAACCCTGTAACAACAAACAACCCTAACCTCCTAACAACAAACCACCTTAACCCCCTAACAACAAACAACCC
This sequence comes from Loxodonta africana, assembly GCF_030014295.1. Taxonomy (NCBI): domain Eukaryota; kingdom Metazoa; phylum Chordata; class Mammalia; order Proboscidea; family Elephantidae; genus Loxodonta; species Loxodonta africana. The sequence continues at coordinate 303,277 of NW_026974827.1, forward strand.
TAAACCCCTAATAACAAACAATCCTAACCCCCTAACAACCAACAACGCACACCCCCTAACCACAAACAACACTAACATCCTAACCACAAACAACACTAACCCCGTAAGAACAAACAACACTAACCCCCTAACAACAAACAACACTAACACCCTAACAACAAAAACTACTAAACTCCAACAAGAAACAACACTAAACCCCTAACAACAAACACTAACCCCCTAACAACAAACAACACTAAACCCCTAACAAGAAACTAACCTAACCCCGTAACAACAAACAACCCTAACCTCCTAACAACAAACAACCTTAAACCCCTAACAACAAACAACCCTAAACATCTAACAACAAACAACACTAACACCCTAACAACAAAAAACACTAAACCCCAACAAGAAACAAGACTAAACCCCTAACAACAAACACTAACCCCCAACAACAAACAACACTAAACCCCTAACAAGAAACTAACCTAACCCTGTAACAACAAACAACCCTAACATCCTAACAACAAACAACCCTAACCCCCTAACAAACAACAACACTAACCCCCTAACCACAAACAACACTAATACCCTAACAACAAAAACTACTAAACCCCAACAAGAAACAACCCTAAACCCCTAACAACAAACACTAACCCCCTAACAACAAACAACACTAAACCCCTAACAAGAAACTAACCTAACCCCGTAACAACAAACAACCCTAACCTCCTAACAACAAACAACCATGAACCCCTAACAACAAACAACCCTAAACCCCTAACAACAAACAACACTAACACCCTAACAACAAAAACCACTAAACCCCAACAAGAAACAACCCTAAACCCCTAACAACAAACACTAACCCCCTAACAACAAACAACACTAAACCCCTAACAAGAAACTAACCTAACCCTGTAACAACAAACAACCCTAACCTCCTAACAACAAACAACCTTAACCCCCTAACAACAAACAACCCTAAACCCCTAATAACAAACAATCCTAACCCCCTAACAACCAACAACGCACACCCCCTAACCACAAACAACACTAACACCCTAACCACAAACAACACTAACCCCGTAAGAACAAACAACACTAACCCCCTAACAACAAACAACACTAACACCCTAACAACAAAAACTACTAAACTCCAACAAGAAACAACACTAAACCCCTAACAACAAACACTAACCCCCTAACAACAAACAACACTAAACCCCTAACAAGAAACTAACCTAACCCCGTAACAACAAACAACCCTAACCTCCTAACAACAAACAACCTTAAACCCCTAACAACAAACAACCCTAAACATCTAACAACAAACAACACTAACACCCTAACAACAAAAAACACTAAACCCCAACAAGAAACAAGACTAAACCCCTAACAACAAACACTAACCCCCAACAACAAACAACACTAAACCCCTAACAAGAAACTAACCTAACCCTGTAACAACAAACAACCCTAACATCCTAACAACAAACAACCCTAACCCCCTAACAAACAACAACACTAACCCCCTAACCACAAACAACACTAATACCCTAACAACAAAAACTACTAAACCCCAACAAGAAACAACCCTAAACCCCTAACAACAAACACTAACCCCCTAACAACAAACAACACTAAACCCCTAACAAGAAACTAACCTAACCCCGTAACAACAAACAACCCTAACCTCCTAACAACAAACAACCATGAACCCCTAACAACAAACAACCCTAAACCCCTAACAACAAACAACTCTAACACCCTAACAACAAAAACCACTAAACCCCAACAAGAAACAACACTAAACCCCTAACAACAAACACTAACCCCCTAACAACAAACAACACTAAACCCCTAACAAGAAACTAACCTAACCCTGTAACAACAAAGAGCCTTAACCTCCTAACAACAAACCACTTTAACCCCCTAACAACAAACAACCCTAAACCCCTAACAACAAACAATCCTAACAGCCTAACAACCAACAACTCTCACCCCCTAACCACAAACAACACTAACACCCTAACCACAAACAACACTAACCCCGTAAGAACAAACAACACTAACCCCCTAACCACAAACAACACTAACACCTAACAACAAAAACCACTAAACCCCCACAAGAAACAACCCTAAACCCCTAACAACAAACACTAACCCCCTAACAACAAACAACACTAAACCCCTAACAAGAAACTAACCTAACCCTGTAACAACAAACAACCCTAACCTCCTAACAACAAACAACCTTAACCCCCTAACAACAAACAACCCTAAACCCCTAATAACAAACAATCCTAACCCCCTAACAACCAACAACGCACACCCCCTAACCACAAACAACACTAACACCCTAACCACAAACAACACTAACCCCGTAAGAACAAACAACACTAACCCCCTAACAACAAACAACACTAACACCCTAACAACAAAAACTACTAAACTCCAACAAGAAACAACACTAAACCCCTAACAACAAACACTAACCCCCTAACAACAAACAACACTAAACCCCTAACAAGAAACTAACCTAACCCCGTAACAACAAACAACCCTAACCTCCTAACAACAAACAACCTTAAACCCCTAACAACAAACAACCCTAAACATCTAACAACAAACAACACTAACACCCTAACAACAAAAAACACTAAACCCCAACAAGAAACAAGACTAAACCCCTAACAACAAACACTAACCCCCAACAACAAACAACACTAAACCCCTAACAAGAAACTAACCTAACCCTGTAACAACAAACAACCCTAACATCCTAACAACAAACAACCCTAACCCCCTAACAAACAACAACACTAACCCCCTAACCACAAACAACACTAATACCCTAACAACAAAAACTACTAAACCCCAACAAGAAACAACCCTAAACCCCTAACAACAAACAACACTAACACCCTAACAACAAAAACCACTAAACCCCAACAAGAAACAACACTAAACCCCTAACAACAAACACTAACCCCCTAACAACAAACAACACTAAACCCCTAACAAGAAACTAACCTAACCCTGTAACAACAAAGAGCCTTAACCTCCTAACAACAAACCACCTTAACCCCCTAACAACAAACAACCCTAAACCCCTAACAACAAACAATCCTAACCCCCTAACAACCAACAACTCTCACCCCCTAACCACAAACAACACTAACACCCTAACCACAAACAACACTAACCCCGTAAGAACAAACAACACTAACCCCCTAACCACAAACAACACTAACACCCTAACCACAAACAACACTAACACCCTAACAACAAAAACTACTAAACCCCAAAAAGAAACAACCCTAAACCCCTAACAACAAACAATAACCCCCTAGCAACAAACCACACTAAACCCCTAACAAGAAACTAACCTAACCACGTAACAACAAACAACCCTAACCTCCTAACTACAAACAACCTTAAACCCCTAACAACAAACAACCCTAAACCCCTAACAACAAACAACACTAACACCCTAACAACAAAAACCACTAAACCCCAACAAGAAATAACACTAAACCCCTAACAAAAAACACTAACCCCCTAACAACAAACAGCACTAAACCCCTAACAAGAAACTAACCTAACCCAGTAACAACAAACATCCCTAACCTCCTAACAACAAAAAACCCTAAACCCCTAACAACAAACAATCCTAACCCTCTAACAACCAACAACTCTCACCCCCTAACCACAAACAACACTAACACCCTAACCACAAACAACACTAACCCCGTAAGAACAAACAACACTAACCCCCTAACAACAAGCAAAACTAACACCCTAACAACAAAAACTACTAAACCCCAAAAAGAAACAACCCTAAACCCCTAACAACAAACACTAACCCCCTAACAACAAACAACACTAAACCCCTAACAAGAAACTAACCTAACCCCGTAACAACAAACAACCCTAACCTCCTAGCAACAAACAACCTTAAACCCCTAAAAACAAACAACCCTAAACGCCTAACAACAAACAACACTAACACCCTAACAACAAAAACCACTAAACCCCAACAAGAAACAACACTAAACCCCTAACAACAAACACTAACCTCCTAACAACAAACAACACTAAACCCCTAACAAGAAACTAACCTAACCCTGTAACAACAAAGAACACTAACCTCCTAACGACAAACAATCCTAACCCCCTAACAAACAACAACACTAACCCCCTAAGAAGAAACAACACTAACACCCTAACAACAAAAACTACTAAACCTCAACAAGAAACAACCCTAAACCCCTAACAACAAACACTAACCCCCTAACAACAAACAACACTAAACCCCTAACAATAAACTAACCTAACCCCGTAACAACAAACAACCCTAACCTCCTAACAACAAGCAACCTTAAACCCCTAACAACAAACAAACCTGAACCCCTAACAACAAACAACACTAACACCCTAACAACAAAAACCACTAAACCCCTACAAGAAACAACACTAAACCCCTAACAACAAACAGTAACCCCCTAACAACAAACAACACCAAACCCCTAACAAGAAACTAACCTAACCCCGTAACAACAAACCTCCCTAACCTCCTAACAACAAACAACCTTAAACCCCTAACAACAAACAACCCTAAACCCCTAACAACAAACAACACTAACACCCTAACAACAAAAACCACTAAACCCCAACAAGAAACAACACTAAACCCCTAACAACAAACACTAACCCTCTAACAACAAACAACACTAAAAACCTAACAAGAAACTAACCTAACCCTGTAACAACAAACAACCCTAACCTCCTAACAACAAACCACCTTAACCCCCTAACAACAAACAACCCTAAACCCCTAACAACAAACAATAATAACCCCCTAACAACCAACAACTCTCACCCCCTAACCACAAACAACACTAACACCCTAACCACAAACAACACTAACACCCTAACAAGAAAAACTACTAAACCCCAAAAAGAAACAACCCTAAACCCCTAACAACAAACACTAACCCCCTAGCAACAAACCACACTAAACCCCTAACAAGAAACTAACCTAACCCCGTAACAACAAACAACTCTAACCTCCTAACAACAAACAACCTTAAACCCCTAACAACAAACAACCCTAAACCTCTAACAACAAACAACACTAACACCCTAAGAACAAAAAACACTAAACCCCAACAAGAAACAAGACTAAACCCCTAACAACAAACACTAACCCCCTAACAACAAACAACACTAAACCCCTAAGAAGAAACTAACCTAACCCTGTAACAACAAACAACCCTAACCTCCTAACAACAAACAACCCTAACCCCCTAACAAACAACAACACTAACCCCCAACCACAAACAACACTAATACCCTAAAAATAAAAACTACTAAACCCCAACAAGAAACAACCCTAAACCCCTAACAACAAACACTAACCCCCTAACAACAAAGAACACTAAACCCCTAACAAGAAACTAACCTAACCCTGTAACAACAAACAGCCCTAACCTCCTAACAACAAACCACCTTAACCCCCTAACAACAAACAACCCTAAACCCCTAACAACAAACAATCCTAACCCCCTAACAACCAACAACTCTCACCCCCTAACCACAAACAACACTAACACCCTAACCACAAACAACACTAACCCCGTAAGAACAAACAACACTAACCCCCTAACCACAAACAACACTAACACCCTAACAACAAAAACTACTAAACCCCAAAAAGAAACAACCCTAAACCCCTAACAACAAACACTAACCCCCTAACAACAAACAACACTAAACCCCTAACAGGAAACTAACCTAACCCCGTAACAACAAACAACCCTAACCTCCTAACAACAAACAACCTTAAACCCCTAACAAGAAACAACCCTAAACCCCTAACAACAAACAGCACTAACACCCTAACAACAAAAAACACTAAACCCCAACAAGAAACAACACTAAACCCCTAACATCAAACACTAACCCCCTAACAACAAACAACACTAAACCCTTAACAAGAAACTAACCTAACCCTGTAACAAAAAACAACCCTAACCTCCTAACAACAAACAACCTTAACCCCCTAAAAACAAACAATCCTAACCCTCTAACAACCAACAACGCTCACCCCCTAACCACAAACAACACTAACACCCTAACCACAAACAACACTAACCCCGTAAGAACAAACAACACTAACCCCCTAAAAACAAACAACACTAACACCCTAACAAGAAAAACTACTAAACCCCAACAAGAAACAACCCTAAACCCCTAACAACAAACACTAACCCCCTAACAACAAGCAACACTAAACCCCAACAAGAAACTAACCTAACCCCGTAACAACAAACAACCCTAACCTCCTAACAGCAAACAACCTTAAACCCCTAACAACAAACAACCCTAAACCCCTAACAACAAACAACACTAACACCCTAACAACAAAAACCACTAAACCCCAACAAGAAACAACACTAAACCCCTAACAACAAACACTAACCCCCTAACAACAAACAACACTAAACCCCTAACAAGAAACTAACCTAACCCTGTAACAACAAACAGCCCTAACCTCCTAACAACAAACCACCTTAACCCCCTAACAACAAACAACCCTAAACCCCTAACAACAAACAATCCTAACCCTCTAACAACCAACAACTCTCACCCCCTAACCACAAACATCACTAACACCATAACAACAAAAACACTAACCCCGTAAGAACAAACAACACTAACCCCCTAACAACAAACAACACTAACACCCTAACAACAAAAAACACTAAACCCAACAAGAAACAACCCTAAACCCCTAACAACAAACACTAACCCCCTAACAACAAACAACACTAAACCCCTAACAAGAAACTATCCTAACCCCGTAACAACAAACAACCCTAACCTCCTAACAACAAACAACCTTAAACCCCTAACAACAAAAAACCCTAAACCCCTAACAACAAACAACACTAACACCCTAACAGCAAAAACCACTAAACCCCAACAAGGAACAACACTAAACCCCTAACAACAAACACTAGCCCCCTAACAACAAAAAACACTAAACTTCTAACAAGAAACTAACCTAACCCTGTAACAACAAACAGCCCTAACCTCCTAACAACAAACCACCTTAACCCCCTAACAAGAAACAACCCTAAACCCCTAACAGCAAACAATCCTAACCCGGTAACAACCAACAACTCTCACCCCTAACCACAAACAACACTAACACCCTAACCACAAACAACACTAACCCCGTAAGAACAAACAACACTAACCCCCTAACCACAAACAACACTAACACCCTAACAACAAAAACTACTAAACCCCAACAAGAAACAACCCTAAACCCCTAACAACAAACACTAACCCCCTAGCAACAAACCACACTAAACCCCTAACAAGAAACTAACCTAACCCCGTAACAACAAACAACCCTAACCTCCTAACAACAAACAACCTTAAACCCCTAACAACAAACAACCCTAAACCCCTAACAACAAACAACACTAACACCGTAACAACAAAAACCACTAAACCCCAACAAGAAATAACACTAAACCCCTAACAAAAAACACTAACCCCCTAACAACAAACAGCACTAAACCCCTAACAAGAAACTAACCTAACCCAGTAACAACAAACATCCCTAACCTCCTAACAACAAACAACCCTAAACCCCTAACAACAAACAATCCTAACCCTCTAACAACCAACAACTCTCACCCCCTAACCACAAACAACACTAACACCCTAACCACAAAAACTACTAAACCCCAAAAAGAAACAACCCTAAACCCCTAACAACAAACACTAACCCCCTAACAACAAACAACACTAACACCTAACAACAAAAACCACTAAACCCCAACAAGAAACAACCCTAAACCCCTAACAACAAACACTAACCCCCTAACAACAAACAACTCTAAACCCCTAACAAGAAACTAACCTAACCCTGTAACAACAAACAACCCTAACCTAATAACAACAAACAACCTTAACCCCCTAACAACAAAGAACCCTAAACCCCTAATAACAAACAATCCTAACCCCCTAACAACCAACAACGCACACCCCCTAACCACAAACAACACTAACACCCTAACCACAAACAACACTAACCCCGTAAGAACAAACAACACTAACCCCCTAACAACAAACAACACTAACACCCTAACAACAAACAACACTAACACCCTAACAACAAAAACTACTAAACCCCAACAAGAAACAACCCTAAACCCCTAACAACAAACAGTAACCCCCTAACAACAAACAACACCAAACCCCTAACAAGAAACTAACCTAACCCTGTAACAACAAACCTCCCTAACCTCCTAACAACAAACAACCTTAACCCCCTAACAACAAACAACCCTAAACCCCTAACAACAAACAACACTAACACCCTAACAACAAAAAACACTAAACCCCAACAAGAAACAACCCTAAACACCTAACAGCAAACAACACTAACCCCCTAACAACAAACAACACTAACACCCTAACAACAAAGATCCCTAACCCCCTAAAAACAAGCAACACTAAGCCCAACAACAAACCACACTAACTCTCTAACAACAACCCTAATCCCCTAACTACAATCAACACTAACCCACTAACAACAAACAAAACTACCCCCTAAAAAACAACACAAACCCGAAACAACAATCAACTCTCACACCCTAACAACAAACAACACTAACCCCCAAACAACAACAACACTAACCCCAAAAACGGACAACACTAACACCCTAACAACAAACACTACTAAACCCCAACTAGGAACAACCCTAACCCCCTAACAACAAACAACACTAACCCCCTAACAACAAACAACCCTAAACCCCTAACATCAAAGAAAACTAACACCCTAACAACAAACAACCCTAACGCCCTAACAACAAACAACACTAACCCCCGAACAGCAAACAACCCTAAACCCTAATAACCAGAAACACTAACCCACTAACAACAAACAACAATAACCCACTAAGAACAAACAACCCTAACACGCTAACAACAAACAACCTTAAACCTCTAACAACAAACAACCCTAAACCCTTAACAACAAACAATCCTAACCCCCTAACCACCAACAACACTCACCCCCTAACCACAAACAACACTAACACCCTAACCACAAACAACACTAACCCCGTAAGAACAAACAACACTAACCCCGTAACAACAAACAACACTAACACCCTAACAACAAAAACCACTAAAGCCAACAAGAAACAACCATAAACCCCTAAATACAAACAACACTAACCCCCTAACAACAAACAACACCAACACCCTAACAACAAAAACTACTAAACCCCAACAAGAAACAACCCTAAACCCCTAACAACAAACACTAACCCCCTAACAACAAACAACACTAAACCCCTAAAAAGAAACTAACCTAACCCTGTAACAACAAACAACCCTAACCTCCTAACAACAAACCACCTTAACCCCCTAACAACAAACAACCCTAAAGCCCTAACAACAAACAATCCTAACCCCCTAACAACCAACAACGCTCACCCCTAACCACAAACAACACTAACACCCTAACCACACACAACACTAACCCCGTAAGAACAAACAACACTAACCCCCTAACAACAAACAACACTAACACCCTAACCACAAACAACACTAACCCCGTAAGAACAAACAACACTAACCCCCTAATCACAAACAACACTAACACCCTAACAACAAAAACTACTAAACCCCAACAAGAAGCAACCCTAAACCCCTAACAACAAACACTAACCCCCTAACAGCAAACAACACTAAACCCCTAACAAGAAACTAACCTAACCCCGTAACAACAAACAACCCTAACCTCCTAACAAAAAACAACCTTAACCCCTAACAAACAACAACACAAACCCCCTAACCACAAACAACACTAACACCCTAACAACAAAAACTACTAAACCGCAACAAGAAACAGCCCTAAACCCCTAACAACAAACACTAACCCCGTAACAACAAAAAACACTAAACCCCTAACAAGAAACTAACCTAACCCCGTAACAACAAACAACCCTAACCTCCTAACAACAAACAACCTTAAACCCCTAACAACAAACAATCCTAAACCCCTATCAACAAACAACACTAACACCCTAACAACAAAAACCACTAAACTCCAACAAGAAACAACACTAAACCCCTAACAACAAACACTAACCCCCTAACAACAAACAACACTAAACCCCTAACAAGAAACTAACCTAACCCTGTAACAACAAAGATCCCTAACCTCCTAACAACAAACAACCTTAACCCTCTAACAACAAACAACCTTAAACCCCTAACAACAAACCATCCTAACCCCCTAAAAACCAACAACGCACACCCCCTAACCACAAACAACACTAACACCGTAACCACAAACAACACTAACCCCGTAAGAACAAACAACTCTAACCCCCTAACAACAAACAACACTAAAACCCTAAGAACAAAAACTACTAAACCCCAACAAGAAACAACCCTAAACCCCTAACAACAAACACTAACCCCCTAACAACAAACAACATTAAACCCCTAACAAGAAACTAGCCTAACCCCGTAACAACAAACAACCCTAACCTCCTAACAACAAACAACCTTAAACCCCTAACAACAAACAACCCTAAACCCCTAACAACAAACAACACTAACACCCTAACAACAAAAACCACTAAACCCCAACAAGAAACAACACTAAACCCCTAACAACAAACACTAACCCCCTAACAACAAACAACACTAAACCCCTAACAAGAAACTAACCTAGCCCTGTAAAAACAAACATCCCTAACCTCCTAACAACAAACAACCCTAACCCCCTAACAAACAACAACACTAACCCCCTAACAACAAACAACACTAACACCCTAACAACTAAAACTACTAAACCCCAACAAGAAACAACCCTAAACCCCTAGCAACAAACACTAACCCCCTAACAAAAAACAGCACTAAACCCCTAACAAGAAACTAACCTAACCCTGTAACAACAAACAACCCTAACCACCTAACAACAAACAACCTTAACCCCCTAACAACAAACAACCCTAAACCCCTAACAACAAACAACGCACACCCCCTAAACAAAAACAACACTAACACCCTAACCACAAACAACACTAACCCCGTAAGAACAAACAACACTAACCCCCTAACCACAAACAACACTAAACCCCTAACAAGAAACTAACCTAACCCTGTAACAACAAACAAACCTAACCTCCTAGCAACAAATAACCCTAACCCCCTAACAAACAACAACACTAACCCCCTAACCACAAACAACACTAACAACCTAACAAAAACTACTAAACCCCAACAAGAAACAACCCTAAAGCCCTAACAACAAACACTAACCCCCTAACAGCAAACAACACTAAACCCCTAACAAGAAACTAACCTAACCCCGTAACAACAAACAACCCTAACCTGCTAACAACAAACAACCTTAAACCCCTAACAACAAACAACCCTAAACCCCTAACAACAAACAACACTAACACACTAACAACAAAAAACACTAAACCCCAACAAGAAACAACACTAAACCCCTAACAACAAACACTAACCCCCTAACAACAAACAACACTAAACCCCTAACAAGAAACTAACCTAACCCTGTAACAACAAACAAACCTAACCTCCTAGCAACAAATAACCCTAACCCCCTAACAAACAACAACACTAACCCCCTAACCACAAACAACACTAACAACCTAACAAAAACTACTAAACCCCAACAAGAAACAACCCTAAACCCCTAACAACAAACACTAACCCCCTAACAGCAAACAACACTAAACCCCTAACAAGAAACTAACGTAACCCCCTAACAACCAACAACGCACACCCCCTAACCACAAACAACACTAACACCCTAACCAGAAACAACACTAAGCCCGTAAGAACAAACTACACTAACCCCCTAACAACAAACAACACTAACACCCTAACAACAAAAACTACTAAACCCAACAAGAATCAACCCTAAACCCCTAACAACAAACACTAACCCCCTAACAACAAACAACACTAAACCCCTAACAAGCAACTTACCTAACCCCGTAACAACAAACAACCCTAACCTCCTAACAACAAACAACCTTAAACCCCTAACAACAAACAACCCTAAACCCCTAACAACAAACAACACTAACGCCCTAACAACAAAAACCACTAAACCCCAACAAGAAACAACACTAAACCCCTAACAACAAACACTAAACCCCTAACAACAAACATCACTAAACCCCTAACAAGAAACTAACCTAACCCTGTAAAAAGAAACAACCCTAACCTCCTAACAACAAACAACCCTAACCCCCTAACAAACAACAACACTAACCCCCTAACCACAAACAACACTAACACCCTAACAACAAAAAGTACTAAACCCCAACAAGAAACAACCCTAAACCCCTAACAACAAACACTAACCCCCTAACAACAAACAACACTAAACCCCTAACAAGAAACTAACCTAACCCCGTAACAACAAACAACCCTAACCTCCTAACAGCAAACAACCTTAAACCCCTAACAACAAACAACCCTAAACCCCTAACAACAAACAACACTAACACCCTAACAACAAAAACCACTAAACCCCAACAAGAAACAACCCTAAACCCCTAACAAAAAACACTAACCCCCTAACAACAAACAACACTAAACCCCTTACAAGAAAATAACCTAACCCTGTAACAACAAACAACCCTAACCTCCTAACAACAAACAACCTTATACCCCTAACAACAAACAACCCTAAACCCCTAACAACAAAAAACACTAACACCCTAACAACAAAAAACACTAAACCCCAACAAGAAACAACACTAAACCCCTAACAACAAACACTAACCCCCTAACAACAAACAACACTAAACCCCTAACAAGAAACTAACCTAAACCCGTAACAACAAACAACCCTAACCTCCTAACAACAAACAACTTTAAGCCCCTAACAACAAACAACCCTAAACCCCTAACAACAAACAATCCTAACCCCCTAACAAACAACAACACTAAGCCCCTAACCACAAACAACACTAACACCCTAACAACAAAAACTACTAAACCCCAGCAAGAAACAACCCTAAACCCCTAACAACAAACACTAACCCCCTAACAACAAACAACCCTAAACCCCTAACAAGAAACAACACTAACACCCTAACAACAAAAACCACTAAACCCCAACAAGAAACAACACTAAACCCCTAACAACAAACACTAACCTCCTAACAACAAACAACACTAAACCCCTAACAAGAAACTAACCTAACTCTGTAACAACAAACAACCCTAACCTCCTAACAACAAACAACCTTAACCCCCTAACAACAAACAACCCTAAACCCCTAACAACAAACAATCCTAACCCCCTAACAACCAACAACGAACACCCCCTAACCACAAGCAACACTAACACCCTAACCAAAAACAACACTAACCCCGTAAGAACAAACAACACTAACCCCTTACAACAAACAACACTAACACCCTAACAACAAAAACTACTAAACCCCAACAAGAAACATTCCTAAACCCCTAACAACAAACACTAACCCCCTAACAACAAACAACACTAAACCCCTAACAAGAAACTAACCTAACCCCGTAACAACAAACAACCCTAACCTCCTAACAACAAACAACCTTAAACCCCTAACAACAAACAACCCGAAACCCCTATCAACAAACAACACTAACACCCTAACAACAAAAACCACTAAACCCCAACAAGAAACAACACTAAACCCCTAACAACAAACACTAACCCCTTAACAACAAACAACACTAAACCCCTAACAAGAAACTAACCTAACCCTGTAACAACAAACAACCCTAACCTCCTAACAACAAACAACCTTAACCCCCTAACAACAAACAACCCTAAACCCCTAACAACAAACAATCCTAACCCCCTAATAACCAATAACGCTCATCCTCTAACCACAAACAACACTAACACCCTAACCACAAACAACACAAACCCCGTAAGAACAAACAACACTAACCCCCTAACAACAAACAACACTAACACCCTAACAACAAAAACTACTAAACCCCAACAAGAAAAAACCCTAAACCCCTAACAACAAACACTAACCCCCTAACAACAAACAACACTAAACCCCTAACAAGAAACGAACATAACTCCGTAACAACAAACAACCCTAACCTCCTAACAACAAACAACCCTAAACCCCTAACAACAAACAACCCTAAACTTCTAACAACAAACAACCCTAACCCCCTAACAAACAACAACACTAACCCCCTAACCACAAACAACACTAACACCCTAACAACAAAAACTACTAAAAAACAACAAGAAACAACCCTAAAGCCCTAAAAACAAACACTAACCCCCTAACAACAAACAACACTAAACCCCTAACAAGAAACTAACCTAACCCCGTAACAACAAACAACCCTAACCTCCTAACAACAAACAACCTTAAACCCCTAACAACAAAAAACCCTAAACCCCTAACAACAAACAACACTAACACCCTAACAACAAAAACCACTAAACCCCAACAACAAACAACCCTAACCCCCTAACAAACAACAACACTAACCCCCTAACCACAAACAACACTAACACCCTAACAAGAAAAACTACTAAACTCCAACAAGAAACAACCTTAAACCCCTAACAACAAACACTAACCCCCTAACAACAAACAACCCTAAACACCTAACAACAAACAACACTAACACCCTAACAATAAAAACCACTAAACCCCAACAAGAAACAACACTAATCCCGTAACAAAAAACACTAACCCCCTAACAAAAAACAACACTAAACCCCTAACAAGAAACTAACCTAACAATGTAACAACAAACAACCCTAACATCCTAACAACAAACATCCTTAACCCCCTAACAACAAACAACCCTAAACCCCTAACAACAAACAATCCTAACCCCCTAACAACCAACAACGCACACCCCCTAACCACAAACAACACTAACACCCTAACCACAAACAACACTAACCCCGTAAGAACAAACTACACTAACGCCCTAACAACAAAGAAAACTAACACCCTAACAACAAAAACTACTAAACCCCAACAAGAAACAACCCTAAACCCCTAACAACAAACACTAACCCCCTAACAACAAACAACACTAAACCCCTAACAAGAAACTAACCTAACCCCGTAACAACAAACAACCCTAACCTCCTATCAACAAACAACCTTAAACCCCTAACAACAAACAACCCTAAACCCCTAACAACAAACAACACTAACACCCTAACAACAAAAACCACTAAACCCCAACAAGAAACAACACTAAACCCCTAACAACAAACACTAACCCCCTAACAACAAACAACACTAAACCCCTAACAAGAAACTAACCTAACCCTGTAACAACAAACAACCCTAACCTCCTAACAAAAAACAACCTTAACCCCCTAACAAACAACAACACTAACCCCCTAACCACAAACAACACTAACACCCTAACAACAAAAACTACTAAACCCCAACAAGAAACAACCCTAAAACCCTAACAACAAACACTAACCCCCTAACAACAAACAACACTAAACCCCTAACAAGAAACGAACCTAACCCCGTAACAACAAACAACCCTAACCTCCTAACAAGAAACATTAACCCCCTAACAACAAACAACCCTAAACCCCTAACAACAAACCATCCTAACCCCCTAACAACCAACAACGCACACCCCCTAACCATAAACAACACTAACACCCTAACCACAAACAACACTAACCCCGTAAGAACAAACAACACTAACCCCCTAACAAGAAACTAACCTAACCCTGTAACAACAAAGAACACTAACCTCCTAACAACAAACAATCCTAACCCCCTAACAAACAACAACACTAACCCCCTAAGAACAAACAACACTAACACCCTAACAACAAAAACTACTAAACCCCAACAAGAAACAACCCTAAACCCCTAACAACAAACACTAACCCCCTAACAACAAACAACACTAAACCCCTAACAAGAAACTAACCTAACCCCGTAACAACAAACAACCCTAACCTCCTAACAACAAGCAACCTTAAACCCCTAACAACAAACAACCCTAAACCCCTAACAACAAACAACACTAACACCCTAACAACAAAAACCACTAAACCCCTACAAGAAACAACACTAAACCCCTAACAACAAACACTAACCCCCTAACAACAAACAACACCAAACCCCTAACAAGAAACTAACCTACCCCGTAACAACAAACAACCCTAACCTCCTAACAACAAACAACCTTAAACCCCTAACAACAAACAACCCTAAACCCCTAACAACAAACAACACTAACACCCTAACAATAAAAACCACTAAACCCCAACAAGAAACAACACTAAACCCCTAACAACAAACACTAACCCCCTAACAACAAACAACACTAAACCCCTACCAAGAAACTAACCTAAGCCTGTAAAAACAAACAACCCTAACCTCCTAACAACAAACAACCCTAACCCCCTAACAAACAACAACACTAACCCCCTATCCACAAACAACACTAACACCCTAACAACAAAAACTACTAAACCCCAACAAGAAACAACCCTAAACCCGTAACAACAAACACTAACCCCCTAACAACAAACAACACTAAACCTATAACAAGAAACTAACCTAACCCTGTAACAACAAACCTCCCTGACCTCCTAACAACAAACAACCTTAACCCCCTAACAACAAACAACCCTAAACCCCTAACAACAAACAACACTAACACCCTAACAACAAAAAACACTAAACCCCAACAAGAAACAACAGTAAACACCTAACAACAAACACTAACCCCCTAACAACAAACAACACTAAACCCCTAACAATAAACTAACCTAACCCTGTAACAACAAACAACCCTAACCTCCTAACAACAAACCACCTTAACCCCCTAACAACTAACAACCCTAAACCCCTAACAACAAACACTCCTAACCCCCTAACAACCAACAACTCTCACCCCCAACCACAGACAACACTAACACCCTAACCACAAACAACACTAACACCCTAACAACAAAAACTACTAAACCCCAAAAAGAAACAACCCTAAACCCCTAAGAACAAACAACACTAACACCCTAACAACAAAAACCACTAAACCCCAACAAGAAACAACACTAAACACCTAACAACAAACACTAACCCCCAACAACAAACAACACTAAACCCCTAACAAGAAACTAACCTAACCCTGTAACAACAAACAACCCTAACCTCCTAACAACAAAACACTTTAACCCCCTAACAACAAACAACCCTAAACCCCTAACAACAAACAATCCTAACCCCCAACAACCAACAACTCTCACCCCCTAACCACAAACAACACTAACACCCTAACCACAAACAACACTAACACCCTAACAACAAAAACTACTAAACCCCAAAAAGAAACAACCCTAAACCCCTAACAACAAACACTAACCCCCTAACAACAAACCACACTAAACCCCTAACAAGAAACTAACCTAACCCCGTAACAACAAACAACCCTAACGTCCTAACAACAAACAACCTTAAACCCCTAACAACAAACAACCCTAAACCTCTAACAACAAACAACACTAACACCCTAACAACAAAAAACACTAAACCCCAACAAGAAACAAGACTAAACCCCTAACAACAAACACTAACCCCCTAACCACAAACAACACTAACACCCTAACCACAAACAACACTAACCCCGTAAGAACAAACAACACTAACCCCCTAACAACAAACAACACTAAACCCCTAACAAGAAACTAACCTAACCCTGTAACAACAAAGAACACTAACCTCCTAACAACAAACAATCCTAACCCCCTAACAAACAACAACACTATCCCCCTAAGAACAAACAACACTAACACCCTAACAACAAAAACTACTAAACCCCAACAAGAAACAACCCTAAACCCCTAACAACAAACACTAACCCCCTAACAAGAAACAACACTAAACCCCTAACAAGAAACTAACCTAACCCCGTAACAACAAACAACCCTAACCTCCTAACAACAAACAACCTTAAACCCCTAACGACAAACAACCCTAAGCCCCTAACAACAAACAACACTAACACCCTAACAATAAAAACCACTAAACCCCAACAAGAAACAACACTAAACCCCTAACAACAAACACTAACCCCCTAACAACAAACAACACTAAACCCCTAACAAGAAACTAACCTAACCCTGTAAAAACAAACAACCCTAACCTCCTAACAACAAACAACCCTAACCCCCTAACAAACAACAACACTAACCCCCTATCCACAAACAACACTAACACCCTAACAACAAAAACTACTAAACCCCAACAAGAAACAACCCTAAACCCCTAACAACAAACACTAACCCCCTAACAACAAACAACACTAAACCTCTAACAAGAAACTAACCTAACCCTGTAACAACAAACCTCCCTAACCTCCTAACAACAAACAACCTTAACCCCCTAACAACAAACAACCCTAAACCCCTAACAACAAACAACACTAACACCGTAACAACAAAAAACACTAAACCCCAACAAGAAACAACACTAAACCCCTAACAACAAACACTAACCCCCTAACAACAAACAACACTAAACCCCTAACAAGAAACTAACCTATCCCTGTAAAAACAAACAACCCTAACCTCCTAACAACAAACAACCCTAACCCCCTAACAAACAACAACACTAACCCCCTAACCACAAACAACACTAATACCCTAACAACAAAAACTACTAAACCCCAACAAGAAACAACCCTAAACCCCTAACAACAAACACTAACCCCCTAACAACAAACAACCCTAAACCCCTAACAACAAACAATCCTAACCCCCTAACAACCAACAACTCTCACCCCCTAACCACAAACAACACTAACACCCTAACCACAAACAACACTAACCCCGTAAGAACAAACAACACTAACCCCCTAACCACAAACAACACTAACACCCTAACAACAAAAACTACTAAACCCCAAAAAGAAACAACCCTAAACCCCTAACAACAAACACTAACCCCCTAACAACAAACAACACTAAACCCCTAACAAGAGACTAACCTAACCCTGTAACAACAAACAACCCTAACCTCCTAACAACAAACAACCTTAACCCCCTAACAACAAACAACCCTAAACCCCTAACAACAAACAATCCTAACCCCCTAACAACCAACAACGCTCATCCTCTAAACACAAACAACACTAACACCCTAACCACAAACAACACAAACCTCGTAAGAACAAACAACACTAACCCCCTAACAACAAACAACACTAACACCCTAACAACAAAAACTACTAAACCCCAACAAGAAACAACCCTAAACCCCTAACAACAAACACTAACCCCCTAACAACAAACAACACTAAACCCCTAACAAGAAACTAACCTAACTCCGTAACAACAAACAACCCTAACCTCCTAACAACAAACAACCCTAAACCCCTAACAACAAACAACCCTAACCTTCTAACAACAAACAACCCTAACCCCCTAACAAACAACAACACTAAGCCCCTAACCACAAACAACACTAACACCCTAACAACAAAAACTACTAAACCCCAACAAGAAACAACCCTAAACCCCTAACAACAAACACTAACCCCCTAACAGCAAACAACACTAAAGCCCTAACAAGAAACTAACCTAACCCCGTAACTACAAACAACCCTAACCTCCTAACAACAAACAACTTTAAACCCCTAACAACAAACAACCCTAAACCCCTAACAACAAACAACACTAACACCCTAACAACAAAAACCACTAAACCCCAACAAGAAACAACACTAAACCCCTAACAACAAACACTAACCCCCAACAACAAACAACACTAAACCCCTAACAAGAAACTAACCTAACCCTGTAACAACAAACAACCCTAACCTCCTAACAAAAAACAACCTTATCCCCCTAACAAACAACAAAACTAACACCCTAACCACAAACAACACTAACACCCTAACAACAAAACTACTAAACCCCAACAAGAAACAGCCCTAATCCCCTAACAACAAACACTAACCCCCTAACAACAAAAAACACTAAACCCCTAACAAGAAACTAACCTAAACCCGTAACAACAAACAACCCTAACCTCCTAACAACAAACAACCTTAAACCCCTAACAACAAACAACCCTAAACCCCTAACAACAAAGAACACTAACACCCTAACAACAAAAACCACTAAACCCCAACAAGAAACAACACTAAACCCCTAACAACAAACACTAACCCCCTAACAACAAACAACACTAAACCCCTAACAAGAAACTAACCTATCCCTGTAACAACAAAGATCCCTAACCTCCTAACAACAAACAACCTTAACCCCCTAACAACAAACAACCCTAAACCCCTAACAACAAACAATCCTAACCCCCTAACAACCAACAACGCTCACCCCCTAACCACAAACAACACTAACACCCTAACCACAAACAACACTAACCCCGTAAGAACAAACAACACTAACCCCCTAACAACAAACAACACTAACACCCTAACAACAAAAACTACTAAACCCCAACAAGAAACAACCCTATAGCCCTAACAACAAACACTAACCCCTAACAACAAACAACACTAAACCCCTAACAAGAAACTAACCTAACCCCGTAACAACAAACAACCCTAACTTCCTAACAACAAACAACCTTAAACCTCTAACAACAAACAACCCTAAACCCCTAACAACAAACAACACTAACACCCTAACAACAAAAACCACTAAACCCCAACAGGAAACAACACTAAACCCCTAACAACAAACACTAACCCCCTAACAACAAACAACACTAAACCCCTAACAAGAAACTAACCTAACCCTGTAACAACAAACAACCCTAACCTCCTAACAACAAACAACACTAACCCCCTAACAAACAACACTAACCCCCTAACCACAAACAACACTAACACCCTAACAACAAAAACTACTAAAACCCAACAAGAAACAATTCTAAACCCCTAACAACAAACACTAACTCCCTAACAGCAAACAACACTAAACCGCTAACAAGAAACTAACCTAACCCCGTAACAACAAACAACCCTAACCTCCTAACAAGAAACAACCTTAAACCCCTAACAACAAACAACCCTAAACCCCTAACAACAAACAACACTAACACCCTAACAGCAAAAAACACTAAACCCCAACAGGAAACAACACTAAACCCCTAACAACAAACACTAACCCCCTAACAACAAACAACACTAAACCCCTAACAAGAAACAACCCTAACCTTCTAACAACAAACAACCCTAACCCCCTAACAAACAACAACACTAACCCCCTAACCACAAACAACACTAGAACCCTAACAACAAAAACGACTAAACTCCAACAAGAAACAACCTTAAACCCCTAACAACAAACACTAACCCCCTAACAACAAAGAACCCTAAACCCCTAACAACAAACAACACTAACACCCTAACAATAAAAACCACTAAACCCCAACAAGAAACAACACTAAACCCGTAACAACAAACACTAACCCCCTAACAACAAACAACACTAAACCCCTAACAAGAAACTAACCTAACCCTGTAACAACAAACAACCCTAACATCCTAACAACAAACATCCTTAACCCCCTAACAACAAACAACCCTAAACCCCTACCAACAAACAATCCTAACCCCAACAACCAACAACGCACACCTCCTAACCACAAACAACACTAACACCCTAACCACAAACAACACTAACCCCGTAAGAACAAACAACACTAACCCCCTAACAACAAACAACACTAAACCCCTAACAAGAAACTAACCTAACCCTGTAACAACAAACAACCCTAACCTCCTAACAACAAACAACCCTAACCCCCTAACAAACAACAACACTAAGCCCCTAACCAAAAACAACACTAACACCCTAAGAACTAAAACTACTAAACCCCAACAAGAAACAACCCTAAACCCCTAACAACAAACACTAACCCCCTAACAACAAACAACACTAAACCCCTAACAAGATACTAACCTAACCCCGTAACAACAAACAACCCTAACCTCCTAACAACAAACAACCTTAAACCCCTAACAACAAACAACCCTAAACATCTAACAAGAAACAACACTAACCCCCTAAAAACAAAAAACACTAAACCCCTAACAAGAAACTAACCTAACCCCGTAACAACAAACAACCCTAACCTCCTAACAAGAAACAACCTTAACCCCCTAACAACAAACAACACTAAACCCCTAACAACAAACCATCCTAACCCCCTAACAACCAACAACGCACACCCCCTAACCATAAACAACACTAACACCCTAACCACAAACAACACTAACCCCGTAAGAACAAACAACACTAACCCCCTAACAAGAAACTAACCTAACCCTGTAACAACAAAGAACACTAAACTCCTAACAACAAACAATCCTAACCCCCTAACAAACAACAACACTAACCCCCTAAGAACAAACAACACTAACACCCTAACAACAAAAACTACTAAACCCCAACAAGAAACAACCCTAAACCCCTAACAACAAACACTAACCCCCTAACAACAAACAACACTAAACCCCTAACAAGAAACTAACCTAACCCCGTAACAACAAACAACCCTAACCTCCTAACAACAAGCAACCTTAAACCCCTAACAACAAACAACCCTAAACCCCTAACAACAAACAACACTAACACCCTAACAACAAAAACCACTAAACCCCTACAAGAAACAACACTAAACCCCTAACAACAAACACTAACCCCCTAACAACAAACAACACCAAACCCCTAACAAGAAACTAACCTACCCCGTAACAACAAACAACCCTAACCTCCTAACAACAAACAACCTTAAACCCCTAACAACAAACAACCCTAAACCCCTAACAACAAACAACACTAACACCCTAACAATAAAAACCACTAAACCCCAACAAGAAACAACACTAAACCCCTAACAACAAACACTAACCCCCTAACAACAAACAACACTAAACCCCTACCAAGAAACTAACCTAAGCCTGTAAAAACAAACAACCCTAACCTCCTAACAACAAACAACCCTAACCCCCTAACAAACAACAACACTAACCCCCTATCCACAAACAACACTAACACCCTAACAACAAAAACTACTAAACCCCAACAAGAAACAACCCTAAACCCGTAACAACAAACACTAACCCCCTAACAACAAACAACACTAAACCTATAACAAGAAACTAACCTAACCCTGTAACAACAAACCTCCCTGACCTCCTAACAACAAACAACCTTAACCCCCTAACAACAAACAACCCTAAACCCCTAACAACAAACAACACTAACACCCTAACAACAAAAAACACTAAACCCCAACAAGAAACAACAGTAAACACCTAACAACAAACACTAACCCCCTAACAACAAACAACACTAAACCCCTAACAAGAAACTAACCTAACCCTGTAACAACAAACAACCCTAACCTCCTAACAACAAACCACCTTAACCCCCTAACAACTAACAACCCTAAACCCCTAACAACAAACACTCCTAACCCCCTAACAACCAACAACTCTCACCCCCAACCACAGACAACACTAACACCCTAACCACAAACAACAATAACACCCTAACAACAAAAACTACTAAACCCCAACAAGAAACAACCCTAAACCCCTAAGAACAAACAACACTAACACCCTAACAACAAAAACCACTAAACCCCAACAAGAAACAACACTAAACACCTAACAACAAACACTAACCCCCAACAACAAACAACACTAAACCCCTAACAAGAAACTAACCTAACCCTGTAACAACAAACAACCCTAACCTCCTAACAACAAAACACTTTAACCCCCTAACAACAAACAACCCTAAACCCCTAACAACAAACAATCCTAACCCCCTAACAACCAACAACTCTCACCCCCTAACCACAAACAACACTAACACCCTAACCACAAACAACACTAACACCCTAACAACAAAAACTACTAAACCCCAAAAAGAAACAACCCTAAACCCCTAACAACAAACACTAACCCCCTAACAACAAACCACACTAAACCCCTAACAAGAAACTAACCTAACCCCGTAACAACAAACAACCCTAACGTCCTAACAACAAACAACCTTAAACCCCTAACAACAAACAACCCTAAACCTCTAACAACAAACAACACTAACACCCTAACAACAAAAAACACTAAACCCCAACAAGAAACAAGACTAAACCCCTAACAACAAACACTAACCCCCTAACCACAAACAACACTAACACCCTAACCACAAACAACACTAACCCCGTAAGAACAAACAACACTAACCCCCTAACAACAAACAACACTAAACCCCTAACAAGAAACTAACCTAACCCTGTAACAACAAAGAACACTAACCTCCTAACAACAAACAATCCTAACCCCCTAACAAACAACAACACTATCCCCCTAAGAACAAACAACACTAACACCCTAACAACAAAAACTACTAAACCCCAACAAGAAACAACCCTAAACCCCTAACAACAAACACTAACCCCCTAACAACAAACAACACTAAACCCCTAACAAGAAACTAACCTAACCCCGTAACAACAAACAACCCTAACCTCCTAACAACAAACAACCTTAAACCCCTAACAACAAACAACCCTAAGCCCCTAACAACAAACAACACTAACACCCTAACAATAAAAACCACTAAACCCCAACAAGAAACAACACTAAACCCCTAACAACAAACACTAACCCCCTAACAACAAACAACACTAAACCCCTAACAAGAAACTAACCTAACCCTGTAAAAACAAACAACCCTAACCTCCTAACAACAAACAACCCTTACCCCCTAACAAACAACAACACTAACCCCCTATCCACAAACAACACTAACACCCTAACAACAAAAACTACTAAACCCCAACAAGAAACAACCCTAAACCCGTAACAACAAACACTAACCCCCTAACAACAAACAACACTAAACCTCTAACAAGAAACTAACCTAACCCTGTAACAACAAACCTCCCTAACCTCCTAACAACAAACAACCTTAACCCCCTAACAACAAACAACCCTAAACCCCTAACAACAAACAACACTAACACCGTAACAACAAAAAACACTAAACCCCAACAAGAAACAACACTAAACCCCTAACAACAAACACTAACCCCCTAACAACAAACAACACTAAACCCCTAACAAGAAACTAACCTAGCCCTGTAACAACAAACAACCCTAACCTCCTAACAACAAACAACCCTAACCCCCTAACAAACAACAACACTAACCCCCTAACCACAAACAACACTAATACCCTAACAACAAAAACTACTAAACCCCAACAAGAAACAACCCTAAACCCCTAACAACAAACACTAACCCCCTAACAACAAACAACCCTAAACCCCTAACAACAAACAATCCTAACCCCCTAACAACCAACAACTCTCACCCCCTAACCACAAACAACACTAACACCCTAACCACAAACAACACTAACCCCGTAAGAACAAACAACACTAACTCCCTAACCACAAACAACACTAACACCCTAACAACAAAAACTACTAAACCCCAAAAAGAAACAACCCTAAACCCCTAACAACAAACACTAACCCCCTAACAACAAACAACACTAAACCCCTAACAAGAAACTAACCTTACCCTGTAACAACAAACAACCCTAACCTCCTAACAACAAACAACTTTAAACCCCTAACAACAAACTACCCTAAACCCCTAACAACAAAAAACACTAACACCCTAACAACAAAAAACACTAAACCTCAACAAGAAACAGCACTAAACCCCTAACAACAAACACTAACCCCCTAACAACAAACAACACTAAACCCCTAACAAGAGACTAACCTAACCCTGTAACAACAAACAACCCTAACCTCCTAACAACAAACAACCTTAACCCCCTAACAACAAACAACCCTAAACCCCTAACAACAAACAATCCTAACCCCCTAACAACCAACAACGCTCATCCTCTAAACACAAACAACACTAACACCCTAACCACAAACAACACAAACCTCGTAAGAACAAACAACACTAACCCCCTAACAACAAACAACACTAACACCCTAACAACAAAAACTACTAAACCCCAACAAGAAACAACCCTAAACCCCTAACAACAAACACTAACCCCCTAACAACAAACAACACTAAACCCCTAACAAGAAACTAACCTAACTCCGTAACAACAAACAACCCTAACCTCCTAACAACAAACAACCCTAAACCCCTAACAACAAACAACCCTAACCTTCTAACAACAAACAACCCTAACCCCCTAACAAACAACAACACTAAGCCCCTAACCACAAACAACACTAACACCCTAACAACAAAAACTACTAAACCCCAACAAGAAACAACCCTAAACCCCTAACAACAAACACTAACCCCCTAACAGCAAACAACACTAAACCCCTAACAAGAAACTAACCTAACCCCGTAACTACAAACAACCCTAACCTCCTAACAACAAACAACTTTAAACCCCTAACAACAAACAACCCTAAACCCCTAACAACAAACAACACTAACACCCTAACAACAAAAACCACTAAACCCCAACAAGAAACAACACTAAACCCCTAACAAGAAACACTAACCCCCAACAACAAACAACACTAAACCCCTAACAAGAAACTAACCTAACCCTGTAACAACAAACAACCCTAACCTCCTAACAAAAAACAACCTTATCCCCCTAACAAACAACAAAACTAACACCCTAACCACAAACAACACTAACACCCTAACAACAAAACTACTAAACCCCAACAAGAAACAGCCCTAATCCCCTAACAACAAACACTAACCCCCTAACAACAAAAAACACTAAACCCCTAACAAGAAACTAACCTAAACCCGTAACAACAAACAACCCTAACCTCCTAACAACAAACAACCTTAAACCCCTAACAACAAACAACCCTAAACCCCTAACAACAAAGAACACTAACACCCTAACAACAAAAACCACTAAACCCCAACAAGAAACAACACTAAACCCCTAACAACAAACACTAACCCCCTAACAACAAACAACACTAAACCCCTAACAAGAAACTAACCTATCCCTGTAACAACAAAGATCCCTAACCTCCTAACAACAAACAACCTTAACCCCCTAACAACAAACAACCCTAAACCCCTAACAACAAACAATCCTAACCCCCTAACAACCAACAACGCTCACCCCCTAACCACAAACAACACTAACACCCTAACCACAAACAACACTAACCCCGTAAGAACAAACAACACTAACCCCCTAACAACAAACAACACTAACACCCTAACAACAAAAACTACTAAACCCCAACAAGAAACAACCCTATAGCCCTAACAACAAACACTAACCCCTAACAACAAACAACACTAAACCCCTAACAAGAAACTAACCTAACCCCGTAACAACAAACAACCCTAACTTCCTAACAACAAACAACCTTAAACCTCTAACAACAAACAACCCTAAACCCCTAACAACAAACAACACTAACACCCTAACAACAAAAACCACTAAACCCCAACAGGAAACAACACTAAACCCCTAACAACAAACACGAACCCCCTAACAACAAACAACACTAAACCCCTAACAAGAAACTAACCTAACCCTGTAACAACAAACAACCCTAACCTCCTAACAACAAACAACACTAACCCCCTAACAAACAACAACACTAACCCCCTAACCACAAACAACACTAACACCCTAACAACAAAAACTACTAAAACCCAACAAGAAACAATTCTAAACCCCTAACAACAAACACTAACTCCCTAACAGCAAACAACACTAAACCCCTAACAAGAAACTAACCTAACCCCGTAACAACAAACAACCCTAACCTCCTAACAAGAAACAACCTTAAACCCCTAACAACAAACAACCCTAAACCCCTAACAACAAACAACACTAACACCCTAACAGCAAAAAACACTAAACCCCAACAGGAAACAACACTAAACCCCTAACAACAAACACTAACCCCCTAACAACAAACAACACTAAACCCCTAACAAGAAACAACCCTAACCTTCTAACAACAAACAACCCTAACCCCCTAACAAACAACAACACTAACCCCCTAACCACAAACAACACTAACACCCTAACCACAAACAACACTAACCCCGTAAGAACAAACAACACTAACCCCCTAACAACAAACAACACTAACACCCTAACAACAAAAACTACTAAACCCCAACAAGAAACATTCTTAAACCCCTAACAACAAACACTAACACCCTAACAACAAACAACACTAAACCCCTAACAAGAAACTAACCTAACCCTGTAACAACAAACAGCCCTAACCTCCTAACAACAAACAACCTTAACCCCCTAATAACAAACAACCCTAAACCCCTAACAACAAACAATCCTAACCACCTAACAACCAACAACGCTCACCCCCTAACCACAAACAACGCTAACACCCTAACCACAATCAACACTAACCCCGTAAGAACAAACAACACTAACCCCCTAACAACAAACACTAACACCCTAACAACAAAAACCACTAAACCCCAACAAGAAACTAACCTAACCCCGTAACAAAAAACAACCCTAACCTCCTCACAACAAACAACCTTAAACCCCTAACAACAAACAACCCTAAACCCCTAACAACAAACAACACTAACACCCTAACAACAAAAACCACTAAACCCCAACAAGAAACAACACTAAACCCCTAACAACAAACACTAACCCCCTAACAACAAACAACACTAAACCCCTAACAAGAAACTAACCTAACCCCTAACAACAAACACCCCTAAACCCCTAACAACAAACAAGACTAACACCCTAACAACAAAAAACACTAAACCCCAACAAGAAACAACAGTAAACCCCTAACAACAAACACTAACCCCCTAACGACAAACAACACTAAACCCCTAGCAAGAAACTAACCTAACCCCGTAACAACAAAGAACCCTAACCTCCTAACAACAAACAACCTTAAACCCCTAACAACAATCAACACTAACACCCTAACAACAAAAACCACTAAACCCCAACAAGAAACAACACTAAACCCCTAACAACAAACACTAACCCCCTAACAACAAACAACACTAAACCCCTAACAAGAAACTAACCTAACCCTGTAACAACAAACAACCCTAACCTCCTAACAACAAACAACCTTAACCCCCTAACAACAAACAACCCTAAACCCCTAACAACAAACAATCCTAACCCCCTAACAACCAACAACGCTCACCCCCTAACCACAAACAACACTAACACCCTAACCACAAACAACACTAACCCCGTAAGAACAAACAACACTAACCCCCTAACAACAAACAACACTAACACCCTAAAAACAAAAACCACTAAAACCCAACAAGAAACAACCCTAAACCCCTAAATACAAACAACACTAACCCCCTAACCACAAACAACACTAACACCCTAACAACAAAAACCACTAAACCTCAAAAAGAAACAACCCGAAACCCCTAAATAGAAACAACACTAACCACCTAACAACAACCCTAACACCCTAACAACAAACAACCCTAACCCCCAACAACAAACTACTATAACCCACTAACAACAAACAACCCTAAGCCCCTAACAACAAAGAACCCTAACTCTCTAACAAGAATCAACACTAACCCCCTAACAACAAAAAACACTAACCCCCTAACAACAAACACCACTAACCCCCTAACAACAAACACCACTAACCCCCTAACAACAATCCTAACAACCTAACAACAAACAACACTAACCCCCTAAAAATAAACTACTCTAAACCCCTAACAACAAACAACCCTAACCCCCTAACAACAAACAACACTAAACCCCTAACAACAAACAACCCTAACCTTCTAACAACAAACAACCCTAACACCCTAACAAAGAACAACACTAACCCCCTAACCACAAACAACACTAACACTCTAAAAACAAAAACTACTAAACCACAACAAGAAACAACCCTAAACCCCTAACAACAAACACTAACCCCCTAACAACAAACAACACTAAACCCCTAACAAGAAACTAACCTAACCCCGTAACAACAAACAACCCTAACCTCCTAACAACAAACAACCTTAAACCCCTAACAACAAACAACCCTAAAACCCTAACAAGAAACAGCACTAACACCCTAACAACAAAAACCACCAAACCCCAACAAGAAACAACACTAAACCCCTAACAACAAACACTAACCCCCTAACAACAAACAACACTAAACCCCTAACAAGAAACTAACCTAACCCCGTAACAACAAACAACCCTAACCTCCTAACAACAAACAACCTTAAACCTCTAACAACAAACAACCCTAAACCCCTAACAACAAACAACACTGACACCCTAACAACAAAAACCACTAAACCCCAACAGGAAACAACAATAAACCCCTAACAACAAACACTAACCCCCTAACAACAAACAACACTAAACCCCTAACAATAAACTAACCTAACCCTGTAACAACAAGCAACCCTAACCTCCTAACAACAAACCCTAACCCCCTAACAAACAACAACACTAAGCCCCTAACCACAAACAACACTAACACCCTAACAACTAAAACTACTAAACCCCAACAAGAAACAACCCTAAACCCCTAACAACAAACACTAACCCCCTAACAACAAAAAACACTAAACCCCTAACAAGAAACTAACCTAACCCTGTAACAACAAACAACACTAACCTCCTAACAACAAACAACCTTAAACCCCTAACAACAAACAACCCTAAACCCCTAACAACAAACAACACTAACACCCTAACAACAAAAACCACTAAACCCCAAAAAGAAACAACACTAAACCCCTAACAACAAACACTAACCTCCTAACAACAAACAACACTAAACCCCTAACAAGAAACTAACCTAACCCTGTAACAACAAACAACCCTAACCTCCTAACAACAAACAACCTTAACCCCCTAACAACAAACAACCCTAAACCCCTAACAACAAACAATCCTAACCCCCTAACAACCAACAACGCACACCCCCTAACCACAAACAACACTAACACCCTAACCACAAACAACACTAACCCCGTAAGAACAAACAACTCTAACCCCCTAACAACAAACAACACTAACACTCTAACAACAAAAACTACTAAACCCCAACAAGAAACAACCCTAAACCCCTAACAAAAAACACTAACCCCCTATCAACAAACAACACTAAACCCCTAACAAGAAACTAACCTAACCCCGTAACAACAAACAACCCTAACCTCCTAACAACAACCTTAAACCCCTAACAACAAACAACCCTAAACCCCTAACAACAAACAACACTAACACCCTAACAACAAAAACCACTTAACCCCAACAAGAAATAACACTAAACCCCTAACAACAAACACTAACCCCCTAACAACAAACAACACTAAACCCCTAACAAGAAACTAACCTAACCCTGTAACAACAAACAGCCCTAACCTCCTAACAACAAACAACCTTAACCCCCTAATAACAAACAACCCTAAACCCCTAACAACAAACAATCCTAACCACCTAACAACCAACAACGCTCACCCCCTAACCACAAACAACGCTAACACCCGAACCACAAACAACACTAACCCCGTAAGAACAAACAACACTAACCCCCTAACCACAAACAACACTAACACCCTAACAACAAAAACTACTAAACCCCAACAAGAAACAACCCTAAACCCCTAACAACAAACTCTAACCCCCTAACAGCAAACAACACTAAACCCCTAACAAGAAACTAGCCTAAACCCGTAACAACAAACAACCCTAACGTCCTAACAACAAACAACCTTAAACCCCTAACAACAAACAACCCTAAACCCCTAACAACAAACAACAATAACACCCTAACAACAAAAACCACTAAACCCCAACAAGAAACAACACTAAACCCCTAACAACAAACACTAACCCCCTAACAACAAACAACACTAAACCCCTAACAATAAACTAACCTAACCCTGTAACAACAAACAACCCTAACCTCCTAACAACAAACAACCCTAACCCCCTAACAAACAACAACACTAAGCCCCTAACCACAAACAACACTAACACCCTCACAACTAAAACTACTAAACCCCAACAAGAAACAACCCTAAACCCCTAACAACAAACACTAACCCCCTAACAACAAACAACACTAAACCCCTAACAAGATACTAACCTAACCCCGTAACAACAAACAACCCTAACCTCCTAACAACAAACAACCTTAAACCCCTAACAACAAACAACCCTAAACCCCTAACAACAAACAACACTAACACCCTAACAACAAAAACCACTAAACCCCAACAAGAAACAACACTAAACCCCTAACAACAAACACTAACCTCCTAACAACAAACAACTCTAAACCCCTAACAAGAAACTAACCTAACTCTGTAACAACAAACAACCCTAACCTCCTAACAACAAACAACCTTAACCCCCTAACAACAAACAACACTAAACCCCTAACAACAAACAATCCTAACCCCCTAACAACCAACAACGCACACCCCCTAACCACAAACAACACTAACACCCTAACCACAAACAACACTAACCCCGTAAGAACAAACAACACTAACCCCCTAACAACAAACAACACTAACACCCTAACAACAAAAACTACTAAACCCCAACAAGAAACATTCTTAAACCCCTAACAACAAACACTAACACCCTAACAACAAACAACACTAAACCCCTAACAAGAAACTAACCTAACCCTGTAACAACAAACAGCCCTAACCTCCTAACAACAAACAACCTTAACCCCCTAATAACAAACAACCCTAAACCCCTAACAACAAACAATCCTAACCACCTAACAACCAACAACGCTCACCCCCTAACCACAAACAACGCTAACACCCTAACCACAATCAACACTAACCCCGTAAGAACAAACAACACTAACCCCCTAACAACAAACACTAACACCCTAACAACAAAAACCACTAAACCCCAACAAGAAACTAACCTAACCCCGTAACAAAAAACAACCCTAACCTCCTCACAACAAACAACCTTAAACCCCTAACAACAAACAACCCTAAACCCCTAACAACAAACAACACTAACACCCTAACAACAAAAACCACTAAAGCCCAACAAGAAACAACACTAAACCCCTAACAACAAACACTAACCCCCTAACAACAAACAACACTAAACCCCTAACAAGAAACTAACCTAACCCCTAACAACAAACACCCCTAAACCCCTAACAACAAACAAGACTAACACCCTAACAACAAAAAACACTAAACCCCAACAAGAAACAACAGTAAACCCCTAACAACAAACACTAACCCCCTAACGACAAACAACACTAAACCCCTAGCAAGAAACTAACCTAACCCCGTAACAACAAAGAACCCTAACCTCCTAACAACAAACAACCTTAAACCCCTAACAACAATCAACACTAACACCCTAACAACAAAAACCACTAAACCCCAACAAGAAACAACACTAAACCCCTAACAACATACACTAACCCCCTAACAACAAACAACACTAAACCCCTAACAAGAAACTAACCTAACCCTGTAACAACAAACAACCCTAACCTCCTAACAACAAACAACCTTAACCCCCTAACAACAAACAACCCTAAACCCCTAACAACAAACAATCCTAACCCCCTAACAACCAACAACGCTCACCCCCTAACCACAAACAACACTAACACCCTAACCACAAACAACACTAACCCCGTAAGAACAAACAACACTAACCCCCTAACAACAAACAACACTAACACCCTAAAAACAAAAACCACTAAAACCCAACAAGAAACAACCCTAAACCCCTAAATACAAACAACACTAACCCCCTAACCACAAACAACACTAACACCCTAACAACAAAAACCACTAAACCTCAAAAAGAAACAACCCGAAACCCCTAAATAGAAACAACACTAACCACCTAACAACAACCCTAACACCCTAACAACAAACAACCCTAACCCCCAACAACAAACTACTATAACCCACTAACAACAAACAACCCTAAGCCCCTAACAACAAAGAACCCTAACTCTCTAACAAGAATCAACACTAACCCCCTAACAACAAAAAACACTAACCCCCTAACAACAAACACCACTAACCCCCTAACAACAAACACCACTAACCCCCTAACAACAATCCTAACAACCTAACAACAAACAACACTAACCCCCTAAAAATAAACTACTCTAAACCCCTAACAACAAACAACCCTAACCCCCTAACAACAAACAACACTAAACCCCTAACAACAAACAACCCTAACCTTCTAACAACAAACAACCCTAACACCCTAACAAAGAACAACACTAACCCCCTAACCACAAACAACACTAACACTCTAACAACAAAAACTACTAAACCACAACAAGAAACAACCCTAAACCCCTAACAACAAACACTAACCCCCTAACAACAAACAACACTAAACCCCTAACAAGAAACTAACCTAACCCTGTAACAACAAACAACCCTAACCTCCTAACAACAAACAACCTTAAACCCCTAACAACAAACAACCCTAAAACCCTAACAAGAAACAGCACTAACACCCTAACAACAAAAACCACCAAACCCCAACAAGAAACAACACTAAACCCCTAACAACAAACACTAACCCCCTAACAACAAACAACACTAAACCCCTAACAAGAAACTAAACTAACCCTGTAACAACAAACAACCCTAACCTCCTAACAACAAACAACCTTAACCCCCTAAACAACCAACAACACTAACCCCCTAACCACCAACAGCACTAACCCAGCAAAAACAAAAAAAATAACCCCCTAACAACAACCAACACTTATCCCGGAAAAACAAACCACACTAACCCCCAACAAGAAAGAACCCAAATCCTCTAAGAACAAACAACTCTAACCCCCTAACAACAAAAACCTCGGAACACCTAACAACAAGCAACACAAACCCAGTAACAACAAACAACCCTAAACCCCTAACAACAAACAACTCTTACCCCCTAACAAACAACAGCACTAACCCCCTAAGCAAAAACACTAATACCCTAACAACAAACACCACTAAACCCCAACAAGAAACAACCCTAAACACCTAACAACAAACAACACTAACCCCCTAACAACAAACAACACTAACACCCTAACAAAGATCCCTAACCCCCTAAAAACAAATAACACTAAGCCCCAACAACAAACAACACTAACCCTCTAACAACAAACCTAATCCCCTAACTACAAACAACACTAACTCACTAACAACAAACAAAACTACCCCCTAAAAAACAACACAAACCCCAAACAACAAACAACTCTCACACCCTAACAACAAAAAACACTAACCCCCTAACAACAACAACACTAAGCCCCAAAAACGGACAACACTAACACCCTAACAACAAACACTACTAAACCCCAACTAGGAACAACCCTAAAGCCCTAACAACAAACAACACTAACCCCCTAACAACAAACAACCCTAAACCCCTAACATCAAAGAACACTAACACCCTAACAACAAACAACCCTAACGCCCTAACAACAAACAACACTAACCCCCGAACAGCAAACAACCCTAAACCCTAAAAACCAGAAACACTAACCCACTATCAACAAACAACCCTAACCCACTAAGAACAAACAACCCTAACACCCTAACAGCAAACAACCTTAAACCTCTAACAACAAACAACCCTAAACCCCTAACAACAAACAATCCTAACACCCTAACAACCAACAACACTCACCCCCTAACCACAAACAACACTAACAACCTAACCACAAACAACACTAACCCCGTAAGAACAAACAACACTAACCCCCTAACAACAAACAACACTAACACCCTAACAACAAAAACCACTAAAGCCCAACAAGAAACAACACTAAACCAATAAATACAAACAACACTAACCCACTAACAACAAACAACACCAACACCCTAACAACAAAAACTACTAAACCCCAACAAGAAACAACCCTAAACCCCTAACAACAAACACTAACCCCCTAACAACAAACAACACTAAACCCCTAACAAGAAAGTAACCTAACCCCGTAACAACAAACAACCCTAACCTCCTAACAACAAACAACCTTAAACCCCTAACAACAAACAACCCTAAACCCCTAACAACAAACAACACTAACACCCTAACAACAAAAACCACTAAACCCCAACAAGAAACAACACTAAACCCCTAACAACAAACACTAAACCCCTAACAACAAACAATACCAAACCCCTAACAAGAAACTAACCTAACCCTGTAACAACAAACAGCCCTAACCTCCTAAAAAACAAACAACCTTAACCCTCTAACAACAAACAACCCTAAACCCCTAACAACAAACAATCCTAACCCCCTAACAAGCAACAACGCTCACGCCCTAACCAAAAAAACACTAACCCTGTAAGAACAAACAACACTAACCCCCTAACAACAAACAACACTAAACCCCTAAGAAGAAACTAACGTAACCCCGTAACAACAAACAACCCTAACCTCCTAACAACAAACAACCTTAAACCCCTAACAACAAACAACCCTAAACCCCTAACAACAATCAACACTAACACCCTAACAACAAAAACCACTAAACCCCAACAAGAAACAACACTAAACCCCTAACAACAAACACTAACCCCCTAACAACAAACAACACTAAACCCCTAACAAGAAACTAACCTAACCCTGTAACAACAAACAACCCTAACCTCCTAACAACAAACAACTTTAACCCCCTAAACAACCAACAACACTAACCCCCTAACCACCAACAGCACTAACCCAGTAAAAACAAAAAAAACTAACCACCTAACGACAACCAACACTTACCCCCTAAAAACAAACAACACTAACCCCGAACAAGAAAGAACCCAAATCCTCTAAGAACAAACAACTCTAACCCCCTAACAACAAAAAACTCGGAACCCCTAACAACAAGCAACACTAACCCACTAACAACAAACAACCCTAAACCCCTAACAACAAACAACCCTTACCCCCTAACAACCAACAGCACTAACCCCTAGGCAAAAACACTAACACCCTAACAACAAAACCCACTAAACCCCACAAGAAACAACCCTAAACACCTAACAACAAACAACACTAACCCCCTAACAACAAACAACACTAACACCCTAACAACAAAAACTACTAAACCCCAACAAGAAACAACCGTAAACCCCTAACAACAAACACTAACCCCCTAACAACAAAAAACACTAAACCCCTAACAAGAAACTAACCTAACCCCGTAACAACAAACAACCCTAACCTCCTAACAACAAACAACCTTAAACCCCTAACAACAAAAAACCCTAAACCCCTAACAACAAACAACACTAACACCCTAACAACAAAAACCACTAAACCCCAACAAGAAACAACACTAAACCCCTAACAACAAACACTAACCCCCTAACAACAAACAACACTAAACCCCTAACAAGAAACTAACCTAACCCCGTAACAACAAACAACCCTAACCTCCTAACAACAAACAACCCTAAACCCCTAACAACAAACAACACTAACACCCTAACAACAAAAACCACTAAACTCCAACAGGAAACAACACTGAACCCCTAACAACAAACACTAACCGCCTAACAACAAAAAACTCTAAACCCCTAACAAGAAACTAACCTAACCCTGTAAGAACAAACAACCCTAACCTCCTAACAACAAACAACCCTAACCCCCTAACAAACAACAACACTAACCCCCTAACCACAAACAACACTAACACCCTAACAACAAAAACTACTAAACCCCAACAAGAAACAACCCTAAACCCCTAACAACAAACACTAACCCCCTAACAACAAACAACACTAAACCCCTAACAAGAAACTAACCTAAACCCGTAACAACAAACAACCCTAACCTCCTAACAGCAAACAACCTTAAACCCCTAACAACAAACAACCCTAAACCCCTAACAAAAAACAACACTAACACCCTAACAACAAAAACCACTAAACCCCAACAAGAAACAACCCTAAACCCCTAACAAAAAACACTAACCCCCTAACAACAAACAACACTAAACCCCTTACAAGAAAATAACCTAACCCTGTAACAACAAACAACCCTAACCTCCTAACAACAAACAACCTTATACCCCTAACAACAAACAACCCTAAACCCCTAACAACAAATAACACTAACACCCTAACAACAAAAAACACTAAACCCCAACAAGAAACAACACTAAACCCCTAACAACAAACACTAACCCCCTAACAACAAACAACACTAAACCCCTAACAATAAACTAACCTAACCCTGTAACAACAAACAACCCTAACCTCCTAACAACAAACAACCCTAACCCCCTAACAAACAACAACACTAAGCCCCTAACCACAAACAACACTAACACCCTAACAACTAAAACTACTAAACCCCAACAAGAAACAACCCTAAACCCCTAACAACAAACACTAACCCCCTAACAACAAACAACACTAAACCCCTAACAAGATACTAACCTAACCCCGTAACAACAAACAACCCTAACCTCCTAACAACAAACAACCTTAAACCCCTAACAACAAACAACCCTAAACCCCTAACAACAAACAACACTAACACCCTAACAACAAAAACCACTAAACCCCAACAAGAAACAACACTAAACCCCTAACAACAAACACTAACCTCCTAACAACAAACAACTCTAAACCCCTAACAAGAAACTAACCTAACTCTGTAACAACAAACAACCCTAACCTCCTAACAACAAACAACCTTAACCCCCTAACAACAAACAACACTAAACCCCTAACAACAAACAATCCTAACCCCCTAACAACCAACAACGCACACCCCCTAACCACAAACAACACTAACACCCTAACCACAAACAACACTAACCCCGTAAGAACAAACAACACTAACCCCCTAACAACAAACAACACTAACACCCTAACAACAAAAACTACTAAACCCCAACAAGAAACATTCTTAAACCCCTAACAACAAACACTAACACCCTAACAACAAACAACACTAAACCCCTAACAAGAAACTAACCTAACCCTGTAACAACAAACAGCCCTAACCTCCTAACAACAAACAACCTTAACCCCCTAATAACAAACAACCCTAAACCCCTAACAACAAACAATCCTAACCACCTAACAACCAACAACGCTCACCCCCTAACCACAAACAACGCTAACACCCTAACCACAATCAACACTAACCCCGTAAGAACAAACAACACTAACCCCCTAACAACAAACACTAACACCCTAACAACAAAAACCACTAAACCCCAACAAGAAACTAACCTAACCCCGTAACAAAAAACAACCCTAACCTCCTCACAACAAACAACCTTAAACCCCTAACAACAAACAACCCTAAACCCCTAACAACAAACAACACTAACACCCTAACAACAAAAACCACTAAAGCCCAACAAGAAACAACACTAAACCCCTAACAACAAACACTAACCCCCTAACAACAAACAACACTAAACCCCTAACAAGAAACTAACCTAACCCCTAACAACAAACACCCCTAAACCCCTAACAACAAACAAGACTAACACCCTAACAACAAAAAACACTAAACCCCAACAAGAAACAACAGTAAACCCCTAACAACAAACACTAACCCCCTAACGACAAACAACACTAAACCCCTAGCAAGAAACTAACCTAACCCCGTAACAACAAAGAACCCTAACCTCCTAACAACAAACAACCTTAAACCCCTAACAACAATCAACACTAACACCCTAACAACAAAAACCACTAAACCCCAACAAGAAACAACACTAAACCCCTAACAACATACACTAACCCCCTAACAACAAACAACACTAAACCCCTAACAAGAAACTAACCTAACCCTGTAACAACAAACAACCCTAACCTCCTAACAACAAACAACCTTAACCCCCTAACAACAAACAACCCTAAACCCCTAACAACAAACAATCCTAACCCCCTAACAACCAACAACGCTCACCCCCTAACCACAAACAACACTAACACCCTAACCACAAACAACACTAACCCCGTAAGAACAAACAACACTAACCCCCTAACAACAAACAACACTAACACCCTAAAAACAAAAACCACTAAAACCCAACAAGAAACAACCCTAAACCCCTAAATACAAACAACACTAACCCCCTAACCACAAACAACACTAACACCCTAACAACAAAAACCACTAAACCTCAAAAAGAAACAACCCGAAACCCC
The DNA here is from genome assembly GCF_030014295.1 of Loxodonta africana. Classification (NCBI taxonomy): domain Eukaryota; kingdom Metazoa; phylum Chordata; class Mammalia; order Proboscidea; family Elephantidae; genus Loxodonta; species Loxodonta africana. The sequence continues at coordinate 343,534 of NW_026974827.1, forward strand.
TAAATAGAAACAACACTAACCACCTAACAACAACCCTAACACCCTAACAACAAACAACCCTAACCCCCAACAACAAACTACTATAACCCACTAACAACAAACAACCCTAAGCCCCTAACAACAAAGAACCCTAACTCTCTAACAAGAATCAACACTAACCCCCTAACAACAAAAAACACTAACCCCCTAACAACAAACACCACTAACCCCCTAACAACAAACACCACTAACCCCCTAACAACAATCCTAACAACCTAACAACAAACAACACTAACCCCCTAAAAATAAACTACTCTAAACCCCTAACAACAAACAACCCTAACCCCCTAACAACAAACAACACTAAACCCCTAACAACAAACAACCCTAACCTTCTAACAACAAACAACCCTAACACCCTAACAAAGAACAACACTAACCCCCTAACCACAAACAACACTAACACTCTAACAACAAAAACTACTAAACCACAACAAGAAACAACCCTAAACCCCTAACAACAAACACTAACCCCCTAACAACAAACAACACTAAACCCCTAACAAGAAACTAACCTAACCCCGTAACAACAAACAACCCTAACCTCCTAACAACAAACAACCTTAAACCCCTAACAACAAACAACCCTAAAACCCTAACAAGAAACAGCACTAACACCCTAACAACAAAAACCACCAAACCCCAACAAGAAACAACACTAAACCCCTAACAACAAACACTAACCCCCTAACAACAAACAACACTAAACCCCTAACAAGAAACTAAACTAACCCTGTAACAACAAACAACCCTAACCTCCTAACAACAAACAACCTTAACCCCCTAAACAACCAACAACACTAACCCCCTAACCACCAACAGCACTAACCCAGCAAAAACAAAAAAAATAACCCCCTAACAACAACCAACACTTATCCCGGAAAAACAAACCACACTAACCCCCAACAAGAAAGAACCCAAATCCTCTAAGAACAAACAACTCTAACCCCCTAACAACAAAAACCTCGGAACACCTAACAACAAGCAACACAAACCCAGTAACAACAAACAACCCTAAACCCCTAACAACAAACAACCCTTACCCCCTAACAAACAACAGCACTAACCCCCTAAGCAAAAACACTAATACCCTAACAACAAACACCACTAAACCCCAACAAGAAACAACCCTAAACACCTAACAACAAACAACACTAACCCCCTAACAACAAACAACACTAACACCCTAACAAAGATCCCTAACCCCCTAAAAACAAATAACACTAAGCCCCAACAACAAACAACACTAACCCTCTAACAACAAACCTAATCCCCTAACTACAAACAACACTAACTCACTAACAACAAACAAAACTACCCCCTAAAAAACAACACAAACCCCAAACAACAAACAACTCTCACACCCTAACAAAAAAAAACACTAACCCCCTAACAACAACAACACTAAGCCCCAAAAACGGACAACACTAACACCCTAACAACAAACACTACTAAACCCCAACTAGGAACAACCCTAAAGCCCTAACAACAAACAACACTAACCCCCTAACAACAAACAACCCTAAACCCCTAACATCAAAGAACACTAACACCCTAACAACAAACAACCCTAACGCCCTAACAACAAACAACACTAACCCCCGAACAGCAAACAACCCTAAACCCTAAAAACCAGAAACACTAACCCACTATCAACAAACAACCCTAACCCACTAAGAACAAACAACCCTAACACCCTAACAGCAAACAACCTTAAACCTCTAACAACAAACAACCCTAAACCCCTAACAACAAACAATCCTAACACCCTAACAACCAACAACACTCACCCCCTAACCACAAACAACACTAACACCCTAACCACAAACAACACTAACCCCGTAAGAACAAACAACACTAACCCCCTAACAACAAACAACACTAACACCCTAACAACAAAAACCACTAAAGCCCAACAAGAAACAACACTAAACCAATAAATACAAACAACACTAACCCCCTAACAACAAACAACACCAACACCCTAACAACAAAAACTACTAAACCCCAACAAGAAACAACCCTAAACCCCTAACAACAAACACTAACCCCCTAACAACAAACAACACTAAACCCCTAACAAGAAAGTAACCTAACCCCGTAACAACAAACAACCCTAACCTCCTAACAACAAACAACCTTAAACCCCTAACAACAAACAACCCTAAACCCCTAACAACAAACAACACTAACACCCTAACAACAAAAACCACTAAACCCCAACAAGAAACAACACTAAACCCCTAACAACAAACACTAAACCCCTAACAACAAACAATACCAAACCCCTAACAAGAAACTAACCTAACCCTGTAACAACAAACAGCCCTAACCTCCTAAAAAACAAACAACCTTAACCCTCTAACAACAAACAACCCTAAACCCCTAACAACAAACAATCCTAACCCCCTAACAAGCAACAACGCTCACGCCCTAACCAAAAAAACACTAACCCTGTAAGAACAAACAACACTAACCCCCTAACAACAAACAACACTAAACCCCTAAGAAGAAACTAACGTAACCCCGTAACAACAAACAACCCTAACCTCCTAACAACAAACAACCTTAAACCCCTAACAACAAACAACCCTAAACCCCTAACAACAATCAACACTAACACCCTAACAACAAAAACCACTAAACCCCAACAAGAAACAACACTAAACCCCTAACAACAAACACTAACCCCCTAACAACAAACAACACTAAACCCCTAACAAGAAACTAACCTAACCCTGTAACAACAAACAACCCTAACCTCCTAACAACAAACAACTTTAACCCCCTAAACAACCAACAACACTAACCCCCTAACCACCAACAGCACTAACCCAGTAAAAACAAAAAAAACTAACCACCTAACGACAACCAACACTTACCCCCTAAAAACAAACAACACTAACCCCGAACAAGAAAGAACCCAAATCCTCTAAGAACAAACAACTCTAACCCCCTAACAACAAAAAACTCGGAACCCCTAACAACAAGCAACACTAACCCACTAACAACAAACAACCCTAAACCCCTAACAACAAACAACCCTTACCCCCTAACAACCAACAGCACTAACCCCTAGGCAAAAACACTAACACCCTAACAACAAAACCCACTAAACCCCACAAGAAACAACCCTAAACACCTAACAACAAACAACACTAACCCCCTAACAACAAACAACACTAACACCCTAACAACAAAAACTACTAAACCCCAACAAGAAACAACCGTAAACCCCTAACAACAAACACTAACCCCCTAACAACAAAAAACACTAAACCCCTAACAAGAAACTAACCTAACCCCGTAACAACAAACAACCCTAACCTCCTAACAACAAACAACCTTAAACCCCTAACAACAAAAAACCCTAAACCCCTAACAACAAACAACACTAACACCCTAACAACAAAAACCACTAAACCCCAACAAGAAACAACACTAAACCCCTAACAACAAACACTAACCCCCTAACAACAAACAACACTAAACCCCTAACAAGAAACTAACCTAACCCCGTAACAACAAACAACCCTAACCTCCAAACAACAAACAACCCTAAACCCCTAACAACAAACAACACTAACACCCTAACAACAAAAACCACTAAACTCCAACAGGAAACAACACTGAACCCCTAACAACAAACACTAACCGCCTAACAACAAAAAACTCTAAACCCCTAACAAGAAACTAACCTAACCCTGTAAGAACAAACAACCCTAACCTCCTAACAACAAACAACCCTAACCCCCTAACAAACAACAACACTAACCCCCTAACCACAAACAACACTAACACCCTAACAACAAAAACTACTAAACCCCAACAAGAAACAACCCTAAACCCCTAACAAAAAACACTAACACCGTAACAACAAACAACACTAAACCCCTAACAAGAAACTAACCTAACCCCGTAACAACAAACAACCCTAACCTCCTAACAACAAACAACCTTAAACCCCTAACAACAAACAAGCCTAAACCCCTAACAACAAACAACACTAACACCCTAACAACAAAAACCACTAAACCCCAACAAGAAACAACACTACACCCCTAACAACAAACACTAACCCCCTAACAACAAACAACACTAAACCCCTAACAAGAAACTAACCTAACCCCGTAACAACAAACAACCCTAACCTCCTAACAACAAACAACCCTAAACCCCTAACAACAAACAACACTAACACCCTAACAACAAAAACTACTAAACCCCAACAAGAAACAACCCTAAACCCCTAACAACAAACACTAACCCCCTAACAACAAACAACACTAAACCCCTAACAAGAAACTAACCTAACCCCGTAACAACAAACAACCCTAAACTCCTAACAACAAACAACCTTAAACCCCTAACAACAAACAACACTAAACCCCTAACAACAAACAACACTAACACCCTAACAACAAAAACCAGTAAACCCCAACAAGAAATAACACTAAACCCCTAACAACAAACACTAACCCCTAACAACAAACACCACTAAACCCCTAACAAGAAAGTAACCTAACCCTGTAACAACAAACAACCCTAACCTCCTAACAACATACAACGTTAACCCCCTAACAACAAACAACCCTAAACCCCTAACAACAAACAACCCTAACCCCCTAACAACAAACAACCCTAAACCCCTAACAACAAACAACCCTAAACCCCTAACAACCAAGAACGCACACCCCCATCCACAAACAACACTAACCCCCTAACAACAAACAACACAAACCCCGTAAGAACAAACAACACTAACCCCCTAACAACAAACAACACTAACACCCTAACAACAAAAACTACTAAACCCCAACAAGAAACAACCCTAAACCCCTAACAACAAACACTTACCCCCTAACAACAAACAACACTAAACCCCTAACAAGAAACTAACCTAACTCCGTAACAACAAACAACCCTAACCTCCTAACAACAAACAACCCTAAACCCCTAACAACAAACAACCCTAACCTTCTAACAACAAACAACCCTAACCCCCTAACAAACAACAACACTAACCCCCTAACCACAAACAACACTAACACCCTAACAACAAAAACTACTAAACCCCAACAAGAAACAACCCTAAACCCCTAACAACAAACACTAACCCCCTAACAACAAACAACACTAAACCGCTAACAAGAAACTAACCTAAACCCGTAAGAACAAACAACCCTAACCTCCTAACAACAAACAACCTTAAACCCCTAACAACAAACAACCCTAAACCCCTAACAACAAACAACACTAACACCCTAACAACAAAAACCACTAAACCCCAACAAGAAACAACACTAAACCCGTAACAACAAACACTAACCCCCTAACAACAAACAACACTAAACCCCTAACAAGAAACTAACCTAACCCTGTAACAACAAACAACCCTAACCTCCTAACAACAAACAACCCTAACCCCCTAACAAACAACAACACTAAGCCCCTAACCACAAACAACTCTAACACCCTAACAACTAAAACTACTAAACCCCAACAAGAAACAACCCTAAACCCCTAACAACAAACACTTACCCCCTAACAACAAACAACACTAAACCCCTAACAAGAAACTAACCTAACCCCGTAACAACAAACAACCCTAACCTCCTAACAACAACCTTAAACCCCTAACAACAAACAACCCTAAACCCCTAACAACAAACAACACTAACACCCTAACAACAAAAAAGACTAAACCCCAACAAGAAACAACACTAAACCCCTAACAACAAACACTAACCCCCTAACAACAAACAACACTAAACCCCTAACAAGAAACTAACCTAACCCTGTAACAACAAACAACCCTAACCTCCTAACAACAAACAACCTTAACCCCCTAACAACAAACAACCCTAAACCCCTAACAACAAACAATCCTAACCCCCTAACAACGAACAACTCTCACCCCCTAACCACAAACAACACTAACACCCTAACCACAAACAACACTAACCCCGTAAGAACAAACAACGCTAACCCCCTAACCACAAACAACACTAACACCCTAACAACAAAAACTACTAAACCCCAACAAGAAACAACCCTAAACCCCTAACAACAAACACTAACCCCCTAACAGCAAACAACACTAAACCCCTAACAAGAGACTTACCTAACCCCGTAACAACAAACAACCCTAACCTCCTAACAACAAACAACCTTAAATCCCTAACAACAAACAACCCTAAACCCCTAACAACAAACAACACTAACACCCTAACAACAAAAACTACTAAACCCCAACAAGAAACAACCCTAAACCCCTAACAACAAACACTAACCCCCTAACAACAAACAACACTAAACCCCTAACAAGAAACTAACCTAACTCCGTAACAACAAACAACCCTAACCTCCTAACAACAAACAACCCTAAACCCCTAACAACAAACAACCCTAACCTTCTAACAACAAACAACCCTAACCCCCTAACAAACAACAACACTAACCCCCTAACCACAAACAACACTAACACCCTAACAACAAATACTACTAAACCCCAACAAGAAACAACCCTAAACCCCTAACAACAAACACTAACCCCCTAACAACAAACAACACTAAACCCCTAAAAATAAACTAACCTAACCCTGTAACAACAAACAACCCTAACCTCCTAGCAACAAACAACCCTAACCCCCTAACAAACAACACTAAGCCCCTAACCACAAACAACACTAACACCCTAACAACTAAAACTACTAAACCCCAACAAGAAACAACCCTAAACCCCTAACAAAAAACACTAACACCGTAACAACAAACAACACTAAACCCCTAACAAGAAACTAACCTAACCCCGTAACAACAAACAACCCTAACCTCCTAACAACAAACAACCTTAAACCCCTAACAACAAACAAGCCTAAACCCCTAACAACAAACAACACTAACACCCTAACAACAAAAACCACTAAACCCCAACAAGAAACAACACTACACCCCTAACAACAAACACTAACCCCCTAACAACAAACAACACTAAACCCCTAACAAGAAACTAACCTAACCCCGTAACAACAAACAACCCTAACCTCCTAACAACAAACAACCCTAAACCCCTAACAACAAACAACACTAACACCCTAACAACAAAAACTACTAAACCCCAACAAGAAACAACCCTAAACCCCTAACAACAAACACTAACCCCCTAACAACAAACAACACTAAACCCCTAACAAGAAACTAACCTAACCCCGTAACAACAAACAACCCTAAACTCCTAACAACAAACAACCTTAAACCCCTAACAACAAACAACACTAAACCCCTAACAACAAACAACACTAACACCCTAACAACAAAAACCAGTAAACCCCAACAAGAAATAACACTAAACCCCTAACAACAAACACTAACCCCTAACAACAAACACCACTAAACCCCTAACAAGAAAGTAACCTAACCCTGTAACAACAAACAACCCTAACCTCCTAACAACATACAACGTTAACCCCCTAACAACAAACAACCCTAAACCCCTAACAACAAACAACCCTAACCCCCTAACAACAAACAACCCTAAACCCCTAACAACAAACAACCCTAAACCCCTAACAACCAAGAACGCACACCCCCATCCACAAACAACACTAACCCCCTAACAACAAACAACACAAACCCCGTAAGAACAAACAACACTAACCCCCTAACAACAAACAACACTAACACCCTAACAACAAAAACTACTAAACCCCAACAAGAAACAACCCTAAACCCCTAACAACAAACACTTACCCCCTAACAACAAACAACACTAAACCCCTAACAAGAAACTAACCTAACTCCGTAACAACAAACAACCCTAACCTCCTAACAACAAACAACCCTAAACCCCTAACAACAAACAACCCTAACCTTCTAACAACAAACAACCCTAACCCCCTAACAAACAACAACACTAACCCCCTAACCACAAACAACACTAACACCCTAACAACAAAAACTACTAAACCCCAACAAGAAACAACCCTAAACCCCTAACAACAAACACTAACCCCCTAACAACAAACAACACTAAACCGCTAACAAGAAACTAACCTAAACCCGTAAGAACAAACAACCCTAACCTCCTAACAACAAACAACCTTAAACCCCTAACAACAAACAACCCTAAACCCCTAACAACAAACAACACTAACACCCTAACAACAAAAACCACTAAACCCCAACAAGAAACAACACTAAACCCGTAACAACAAACACTAACCCCCTAACAACAAACAACACTAAACCCCTAACAAGAAACTAACCTAACCCTGTAACAACAAACAACCCTAACCTCCTAACAACAAACAACCCTAACCCCCTAACAAACAACAACACTAAGCCCCTAACCACAAACAACTCTAACACCCTAACAACTAAAACTACTAAACCCCAACAAGAAACAACCCTAAACCCCTAACAACAAACACTTACCCCCTAACAACAAACAACACTAAACCCCTAACAAGAAACTAACCTAACCCCGTAACAACAAACAACCCTAACCTCCTAACAACAACCTTAAACCCCTAACAACAAACAACCCTAAACCCCTAACAACAAACAACACTAACACCCTAACAACAAAAAAGACTAAACCCCAACAAGAAACAACACTAAACCCCTAACAACAAACACTAACCCCCTAACAACAAACAACACTAAACCCCTAACAAGAAACTAACCTAACCCTGTAACAACAAACAACCCTAACCTCCTAACAACAAACAACCTTAACCCCCTAACAACAAACAACCCTAAACCCCTAACAACAAACAATCCTAACCCCCTAACAACGAACAACTCTCACCCCCTAACCACAAACAACACTAACACCCTAACCACAAACAACACTAACCCCGTAAGAACAAACAACACTAACCCCCTAACCACAAACAACACTAACACCCTAACAACAAAAACTACTAAACCCCAACAAGAAACAACCCTAAACCCCTAACAACAAACACTAACCCCCTAACAGCAAACAACACTAAACCCCTAACAAGAGACTTACCTAACCCCGTAACAACAAACAACCCTAACCTCCTAACAACAAACAACCTTAAATCCCTAACAACAAACAACCCTAAACCCCTAACAACAAACAACACTAACACCCTAACAACAAAAAACACTAAACCCCAACAAGAAACAACACTAAACCCCTAACAACAAACACTAACCCCCTAACAACAAACAACACTGAACCCCTAACAAGAAACTAACCTAACCCTGTAACAACAAACAACCCTAACCTAGTAACAAAAAACAACCCTAACCCCCTAACAAACAACAACACTAACCCCCTAACCACAAACAACACTAACACCCTAACAACAAAAACTACTAAACCCCAACAAGAAACAGCCCTAAACCCCTAACAACAAACACTAACCCCCTAACAACAAAAAACACTAAACCCCTAACAAGAAACTAAACTAACCCCGTAACAACAAACAACGCTAACCTCCTAACAACAAACAACCTTAAACCCCTAACAACAAACAACCCTAAACCCCTAACAACAAACAACACTAACACCCTAACAACAAAAACCACTAAACCGCAACAAGAAACAACCCTAAACCCCTAACAACAAACACTAACCCCCTAACAACAAACAACACTAAACCCCTAACAAGAAACTAACCTAACCCTGTAACAACAAATATCCCTAACCTCCTAACAACAAACAACCTTAACCCCCTAACAACAAACAACCCTAAACCCCTAACAACAAACCATCCTAACCCCCTAACAACCAACAACGCACACCCCCTAACCACAAACACTAACACCCTAACAACAAACAACACTAACCCCGTAACAACAAACAACCCTAACCTCCTAACAACAAACAACCTTAAACCCCTAACAACAAACAACCCTAAACCCCTAACAACAAACAACACTAACACCCTAACAACAAAAACCAATAAACCCCAACAGGAAACAACACTAAACCCCTAACAACAAACACTAACCCCCTAACCACAAACAACACTAAACCCCTAACAAGAAACTAACCTAACCCTTTAACAACAAAAAACCCTAACCTCCTAACAACAAACAAACCTAAACCCCTAACAAACAACAACACTAACCCCCTAACCACAAACAACACTAACACCCTAACAACAAAAACTACTAAACCCCAACAAGAAACAACCCTAAACCCCTAACAACAAACACTAACCCCTTAACAGCAAACAACACTAAACCCCTAACAAGAAACTAACCTAACCCCGTAACAACAAACAACCCTAACCTCCTAACAACAAACAACCTTAAACCCCTAACAACAAACAACCCTAAACGCCTAACAACAAACAACACTAACACCCTAACAACAAAAAACACTAAACCCCAACAGGAAACAACACTAAACCCCTAACAACAAACACTAACCCCCTAACAACAAACAACACTAAACCCCTAACAAGAAACTAACCTAACCCGGTAACAACAAACAGCCCTAACTTCCTAACAACAATCCACCTTAACCCCCAAACAACAAACAACCCTAAACCCCTAACAACAAACAATCCTAACCCCCAGCAACCAACAACGCTCACCCCCTAACCACAAACAACACTAACACCCTAACCACAAACAACACTAACCCCTTAAGAACAAACAACACTAACCCCCTAACAACAAACAACACTAATACCCTAACAACAAAAACCACTAAACCCCAACAAGAAACAACCCTAAACCCCTAACAACAAACACTAACCCCTAACAACAAACAACACTAAACCCCTAACAAGAAACTAACCTAACCCTGTAACAACAAATATCCCTAACCTCCTAACAACAAACAACCTTAAACCCCTAACAACAAACAACCCTAAACCCCTAACAACAAACAACACTAACACCCTAACAACAAAAACCACTAAACCCCAACAAGAAACAACACTAAACCCCTAACAACAAACACTAACCCCCTAACAACAAACAACACTAAACCCCTAAAAAGAAACTAACCTAACCCTGTAAGAACAAACAACCCTAACCTCCTAACAACAAACAACCCTAACCCCCTAACAAACAACAACACTAACCCCCTAACCACAAACAACACTAACACCCTAACAACAAAAACTACTAAACCCCAACAAGAAACAACCCTAAACCCCTAACAACAAACACTAACACCCTAACCACAAACAACACTAACCCCGTAAGAACAAACAACACTAACCCCCTAACCACAAACAACACTAACACCCTAACAACAAAAACTACTAAACCCCAACAAGAAACAACCCTAAACCCCGAACAACAAACACTAACCCCCTAACAACAAACAACACTAAACCCCTAACAAGAAACTAACCTAACCCCGTAACAACAAACAACCCTAACCTCCTAACAACAAACAACCTTAAACCCCTAACAACAAACAACCCTAAACCCCTAACAACAAACAACACTAACACCCTAACAACAAAAACCAGTAAACCCCAACAAGAAATAACACTAAACCCCTAACAACAAACACTAACCCCTAACAACAAACACCACTAAACCCCTAACAAGAAAGTAACCTAACCCTGTAACAACAAACAACCCTAACCTCCTAACAACAAACAACGTTAACACCCTAACAACAAACAACCCTAAACCCCTAACAACAAACAACCCTAACCCCCTAACAACAAACAACCCTAAACCCCTAACAACAAACAACCCTAAACCCCTAACAACCAACAACGCACACCCCCCATCCACAAACAACACTAACCCCCTAACAACAAACATCACAAACCCCGTAAGAACAAACAACACTAACCCCCTAACAACAAACAACACTAACACCCTAACAACAAATACTACTAAACCCCAACAAGAAACAAAACTAAACCCCTAACAACAAACACTTACCCCCTAACAACAAACAACACTAAACCCCTAACAAGAAACTAACCTAACTCCGTAACAACAAACAACCCTAACCTCCTAACAACAAACAACCCTAAACCCCTAACAACAAACAACCCTAACCTTCTAACAACAAACAACCCTAACCCCCTAACAAACAACAACACTAACCCCCTAACCACAAACAACACTAACACCCTAACAACAAAAACTACTAAACCCCAACAAGAAACAACCCTAAACCCCTAACAACAAACACTAACCCCCTAACAACAAACAACACTAAACCGCTAACAAGAAACTAACCTAAACCCGTAACAACAAACAACCCTAACCTCCTAACAACAAACAACCTTAAACCCCTAACAACAAACAACCCTAAACCCCTATCAACAAACAACACTAACACCCTAACAACAAAAACCACTAAACCCCAACAAGAAACAACACTAAACCCGTAACAACAAACACTAACCCCCTAACAACAAACAACACTAAACCCCTAACAATAAACTAACCTAACCCTGTAACAACAAACAACCCTAACCTCCTAACAACAAACAACCCTAACCCCCTAACAAACAACAACACTAAGCCCCTAACCACAAACAACTCTAACATTCTAACAACTAAAACTACTAAACCCCAACAAGAAACAACCCTAAACCCCTAACAACAAACACTAACCCCCTAACAACAAACAACACTAAAACCCTAACAGGAAACTAACCTAACCCCGTAACAACAAACAACCCTAACCTCCTAACAACAACCTTAAACCCCTAACAACAAACAACCCTAAACCCCTAACAACAAACAACACTAACACCCTAACAACAAAAACCACTAAACCCCAACAAGAAACAACACTAAACCCCTAACAACAAACACTAACCCACTAACAACAAACAACACTAAACCCCTAACAAGAAACTAACCTAACCCTGTAACAACAAACAACCCTAACCTCCTAACAACAAACAACCTTAACCCCCTAACAACAAACAACCCTAAAACCCTAACAACAAACAATCCTAACCCCCTAACAACCAACAACTCTCACCCCCTAACCACAAACAACACTAACACCCTAACCACAAACAACACTAACCCCATAAGAACAAACAACACTAATCCCCTAACCACAAACAACACTAACACCCTAACAACAAAAACTACTAAACCCCAACAAGAAACAATCCTAAACCCCTAACAACAAACACTAACCCCCTAACAGCAAACAACAATAAACCTCTAACAAGAGACTAACCTAACCCCGTAACAACAAACAACCCTAACCTCCTAACAACAAACAACCTTAAACCCCTAACAACAAACAACCCTAAACCCCTAACAACAAACACTAACCCCCTAACCACAAACAACACTAAACCCCTAACAAGAAACTAACCTAACCCCGTAACAACAAAAAACCCTAACCTCCTAACAACAAACAAACCTAACCCCCTAACAAACAACAACACTAACCCCCTAACCACAAACAACACTAACACCCTAACAACTAAAACTACTAAACCCCAACAAGAAACAACCCTAAACCCCTAACAACAAACACTAACCCCTTAACAGCAAACAACACTAAACCCCTAACAGGAAACTAACCTAACCCCGTAACAACAAACAACCCTAACCTCCTAACAACAAACAACCTTAAACCCCTAACAACAAACAACCCTAAACGCCTAACAACAAACAACACTAACACCCTAACAACAAAAAACACTAAACCCCAACAGGAAACAACACTAAACCCCTAACAAAAAACACTAACCCCCTAACAACAAACAACACTAAACCCCTAACAAGAAACTAACCTAACCCTGTAACAACAAACAGCCCTAACTTCCTAACAACAATCCACCTTAACCCCCTAACAACAAACAACCCTAAACCCCTAACAACAAACAATCCTAACCCCCTAACAACCAACAACGCTGACCCCCTAACCACAAACAACACTAACACCCTAACCACAAACAACACTAACCCCGTAAGAACAAACAACACTAACCCCCTAACAACAAACAACACTAACACCCTAACAACAAAAACTACTAAACCCCAAAAAGAAACAACCCTAAACCCCTAACAACAAACACTAACCCCATAACAACAAACAACACTAAACCCCTAACAAGAAACTAACCTAACCCTGTAACAACAAACAGCCCTAACCTCCTAACAACAAACAACCTTAAACTCCTAACAACAAACAACCCTAAACCCCTAACAACAAAAAACACTAACACCCTAACAACAAACAACACTAAACCCCAACAAGAAACAACACTAAACCCCTAACAACAAACACTAACCCCCTAACAACAAACAACACTAAACCCCTAACAAGAAACTAACCTAACCCCGTAACAACAAACAACCCTAACCTCCTAACAACAAACAACCTTAACCCCCTAACAACAAACAACAATAAACCCCTAACAAAAAACAATCCTAACCCCCAAACAACCATCAACGCACACCCCCTATCCACAAACAACACTAACACCCTAACCACAAACAACACTAACCCCGTAAGAACAAACAACACTAACCCCCTAACAACAAACAACACTAACACCCTAACAACAAAAACTACTAAAGCCCAACAAGAAACAACCCTAAACCCCTAACAACAAACACTTACCCCCTAACAACAAACAAAACTAAACCCCTAACAAGAAACTAACCTAAACCCGTAACAACAAACAACCCTAACCTCCTAACAACAAACAACCTTAACCCCCTAACAACAAACATTCCTAACCCCCTAACAACCAACAACGCTCATCCTCTAACCACAAACAACACTAACACCCTAACCACAAACAACACAAACCCCGTAAGAACAAACAACACTAACCCCCTAACAACAGACAACACTAACACCCTAACAACAAAAACTACTAAACCCCAAAAAGAAACAACCCTAAACCCCTAACAACAAACACTAACCCCCTAAGAACAAACAACACTAAACCCCTAACAAGAAACTAACCTAACTCCGTAACAACAAACAACCCTAACCTCCTAACAACAAACAACCCTAAACCCCTAACAACAAACAACCCTAACGTCCTAACAACAAACAACCTTAAACCCCTAACAACAAACAACCCTAAACCCCTAACAACAAACAACACTAACACCCTAACAACAAAAACCACTAAACTCCAACAAGAAACAACACTAAACCCCTAACAACAAACACTAACCCCCTAACAACAAACAACACTAAACCGCTAAGAAGAAACTAACCTAACCCTGTAACAACAAACAGCCCTAACCTCCTAACAACAAACCACCTTAACCCCCTAACAACAAGCAACCCTAAACCCCTAACAACAAACAATCCTAACCCCCTAACAAAAAACAACTCTCACCCCCTAACCACAAACAACACTAACACCCTAACCACAAACAACACTAACCCCGTAAGAACAAACAACACTAACCCCCTAACAACAAACAACACTAACACCCTAACAACAAAAACCACTAAACCCCAAGAAGAAACAACACTAAACCCCTAACAACAAACACTAACCCCTAACAACAAACATCACTAAACCCCTAACAAGAAACTAACCTAACCCTGTAAAAACAAACAACCC
Organism: Loxodonta africana; assembly: GCF_030014295.1. Lineage (NCBI taxonomy): Eukaryota > Metazoa > Chordata > Mammalia > Proboscidea > Elephantidae > Loxodonta > Loxodonta africana. Next base: position 359,103 of record NW_026974827.1, read on the forward strand.
TAACCTCCTAACAACAAACAACCTTTAACCCCTAACAACAAACAACCCTAAACCCCTAACAACAAAAAACACTAACACACTAACAACAAAAAACACTAAACCCCAACAAGAAACAACACTAAACCCCTAACAACAAACACTAACCCCCTAACAACAAACAATACTAAACCCCTAACAAGAAACTAACCTAACCCTGTAACAACAAACAACCCTAACCTCCTAACAACAAACAACCTTAACCCCCTAACAACAAACAACCCTAAACCCCTAACAACAAACAATCCTAACCCCCTAACAAACAACAACGCACAACCCCCATCCACAAACAACACTAACCCCCTAACAACAAACAACACTAACACCCTAACAACAAAAACTACTAAACCCCAACAAGAAACAACCCTAAACCCCTAACAACAAACACTAACCCCCTAACAACAAACAACACTAAACCCCTAACAAGAAACTAACCTAAACCCGTAACAACAAACAACCCTAACCTCCTAACAACAAACAACCTTAAACCCCTAACAACAAACAAACCTAAACCCCTAACAACAAACAACACTAACACCCTAACAACAAAAAACACTAAACTCCAACAAGAAACAACACTAAACCCCTAACAACAAACACTAACCCCCTAACAACAAACAACACTAAACCCCTAACAAGAAACTAACCTAACCCTGTAACGACAAACAACCCTAACCTCCTAACAACAAACAACCCTAACCCCCTAACAAACAACAACACTAAGCCCCTAAAAACAAACAATCCTAACCCCCTAACAACCAACAACGCTCATCCTCTAACCACAAACAACACTAACACCCTAACCACAAACAACACAAACCCCGTAAGAACAAACAACACTAACCCCCTAACAACAAACAACACTAACACCCTAAGAACAAAAACTACTAAACCCCAACAAGAAACAACCCTAAACCCCTAACAACAAACACTAACTCCCTAACAACAAACAACACTAAACCCCTAACAAGAAACTAACCTAACCCTGTAACAACAAATATCCCTAACCTCCTAACAACAAACAACCTTAACCCCCTAACAACAAACAACCCTAAACCCCTAACAACAAACCATTCTAACCCCCTAACAACCAACAACGCACACCCCCTAACCACAAACAACACTATCACCCTAACCACAAACAACACTAACCCCGTAACAAAAAACAACCCTAACCTCCTAACAACAAACAAACTTAAACCCCTAACAACAAAGAACCCTAAACCCCTAACAACAAACAACACTAACACCCTAACAACAAAAACTACTAAACACCAACAAGAAACAACCCTAAACAACTAACAACAAACACTAACCCCCTAACAACAAACAACACTAAACCCCTAACAAGAAACTAACCTAACCCCGTAACAACAAACAACCCCAACCTCCTAACAACAAACAACCCTAACCCCCTAACAAACAACAACACTAACCCCCTAACCACTAACAACACTAACACCCTAACAACAAAAACTACTAAACCCCAACAGGAAACAACACTAAACCCCTAACAACAAACACTAACCCCCTAACAACAAACAACACTAAACCCCTAACAAGAAACTAACCTAACCCTGTAACAACAAACAGCCCTAACTTCCTAACAACAATCCACCTTAACCCCCTAACAACAAACAACCCTAAACCCCTAACAACAAACAATCCTAACCCCCTAACAACCAACAACTCTCACCCCCTAACCACAAACAACACTAACACCCTAACCACAAACAACACTAACCCCGTAAGAACAAACAACACTAACCCCCTAACCACAAACAACACTAACACCCTAACAACAAAAACTATTAAACCCCAACAAGAAACAACCCTAAACCCCTAACAACAAACACTAACCCCCTAACAGCAAACAACACTAAACCCCTAACAAGAAACTAACCTAACCCCGTAACAACAAACAACCCTAACCTCCTAACAACAAACAACCTTAAACCCCTAACAACAAACAACCCTAAACCCCTAACAACAAACAACACTAACACACTAACAACAAAAAACATTAAACCCCAACAAGAAACAACACTAAACCCCTAACAACAAACACTAACCCCCTAACAACAAACAACACTAAACCCCTAACAAGAAACTAACCTAACCCTGTAACAACAAACAACCCTAACCTCCTAACAACAAATAACCCTAACCACCTAACAAACAACAACACTAACCCCCTAACCACAAACAACACTAACACCCTAACAACAAAAACTACTAAACCCCAACAAGAAACAACCCTAAACCCCTAACAACAAACACTAACCCCCTAACAGCAAACAACACTAAACCCCTAACAAGAAACTAACCTAACCCTGTAACAACAAACAGCCCTAACTTCCTAACAACAATCCACCTTAACCCCCTAACAACAAACAACCCTAAACCCCTAACAACAAACAATCTTAACCCCCTAACAACCAACAACTCTCACCCCCTAACCACAAACAACACTAACACCCTAACCACAAACAACACTAACCCCGTAAGAACAAACAACACTAACCCCCTAACCACAAACAACACTAACACCCTAACCACAAACAACACTAACCCCGTAAGAACAAACAACACTAACCCCCTAACAACAAACAACACTAACAACCTAACAAAAACTACTAAACCCCAACAAGAAACAACCCTAAACCCCTAACAACAAACACTAACCCCCTAAGAGCAAACAACACTAAACCCCAACAAGAAACTAACGTAACCCCCTAACAACCAACAACGCACACCCCCTAACCACAAACAACACTAACACCCTAACCAGAAACAACACTAAGCCCGTAAGAACAAACTACACTAACCCCCTAACAACAAACAACACTAACACCCTAACAACAAAAACTACCCTAACAACAAACAACACTAACACCCTAACAACAAAAACTACTAAACCCCAACAAGAAACAACCCTAAACCCCTAACAACAAACACTAACCCCCTAACAACAAACAACACTAAACCCCTAACAAGAAACTAACCTAACCCCGTAACAACAAATAACCCTAACCTCCTAACAAGGAACAACCTTAAACCCCTAACAACAAACTACCCTAAACCCCTAACAACAAACAACACTAACACCCTAACAACAAAAACCACTAAACCCCAACAAGAAACAACACTAAACCCCTAACAACAAACACTAACCCCCTAACAACAAACAACACTAAACCCCTAACAAGAAACTAACCTAACCCTGTAAAAACAAACAACCCTAACCTCCTAACAACAAACAACCCTAACCCCCTAACAAACAACAACACTAACCCCCTAACCACAAACAACACTAACACCCTAACAACAAAAACTACTAAACCCCAACAAGAAACAACCCTAAACCCCTAACAACAAACACTAATCCCCTAACAACATACAACACTAAACCCCTAACAAGAAACTAACGTAACCCCGTAACAACAAACAACCCTAACCTCCTAACAACAAACAACCTTAAACCCCTAACAACAAACAACCCTAAACCCCTAACAACAAACAACACTAAGACCCTAACAACAAAAACCACTAAACCCCAACAAGAAACAACACTAAACCCCTAACAACAAACACTAACCCCCTAACAACAAACAACACTAAACCCCTAACAAGAAACTAACCTAACCCTGTAACAACAAACAACCCTAACCGCCTAACAACAAACAACCTTAACCCCCTAACAACAAACAACCCTAAACCCCTAACAACAAACAATCCTAACCCCCTAACAACCAACAACGCACACCCCCTAACCACAAACAACACTAACCCCGTAAGAACAAACAACACTAACCGCATAACAACAAACAACACTAACACCCTAACAACAGAAACTACTAAACCCCAACAAGAAACAACCCTAAACCCCTAACAACAAACACTAACCCCCTAAAAACAAACAACACTAAACCCCTAATAAGAAACTAACCTAACCCCGTAACAACAAACAACCCTAACCTCCTAACAACAAACAACCTTAAACCCCTAACAACAAACATCCCTAAACCCCTAACAACAAACACTAACACCCTAACAACAAAAACCACTAAACCCCAACAAGAAACAACACTAAACGCCTAACAACAAACACTAACCCCCTAACAACAAACCACACTAAACCCCTAACAACAAACACTAACCCCCTAACAACAAACAACACTAAACCCCTAACAAGAAACTAACCTAACCCTGCAACAACAAACAACCCTAACCTCCTAACAACAAACAACCCTAACCCCCTAACAAACAACAACACTAACCCCCTAACCACAAACAACACTAACACCCTAACAACAAAAACTACTAAACTCCAACAAGAAACAACTCTAAACCCCTAACAACAAACACTAACCCCCTAACAACAAACAACCCTAAACCCCTAACAACAAACAACACTAACACCCTAACAACAAAAACCACTAAACCCCAACAAGAAACAACACTAAACCCCTAACAACAAACACTAACCCACTAACAACAAACAACACTAAACCCCTAACCAGAAACTAACCTAACCCTGTAACAACAAACAACCCTAACATCCTAACAACAAACATCCTTAACCCCCTAACAACAAACAACCCTAAACGCCTAACAACAAACAATCCTAACCCCCTAACAACCAACAACGCACACCCCCTAACCACAAACAACACTAACACCCTAACCACAATCAACACTAACCCCGTAAGAACAAACAACACTAACCTCCTAACCACAAACAACACTAACACCCTAACAACAAAAACTATTAAACCCCAACAAGAAACAACCCTAAACCCCTAACAACAAACACTAACCCCCTAACAGCAAACAACACTAAACCCCTAACAAGAAACTAACCTAACCCCGTAACAACAAACAACCCTAACCTCCTAACAACAAACAACCTTAAACCCCTAACAACAAACAACCCTAAACCCCTAACAACAAACAACACTAACACACTAACAACAAAAAACACTAAACCCCAACAAGAAACAACACTAAACCCCTAACAACAAACACTAACCCCCTAACAACAAACAACACTAAACCCCTAACAAGAAACTAACCTAACCCTGTAACAACAAACAACCCTAACCTCCTAACAACAAATAACCCTAATCCCCTAACAAACAACACTAACCCCCTAACCACAAACAACACTAACACCCTAACAACAAAAACTACTACACCCCTACAAGAAACAACCCTAAACCCCTAACAACAAACACTAACCCCCTAACAGCAAACAACACTATACCCCTAACAAGAAACTAACCTAACCCTGTAACAACAAACAACCCTAACCTCCTAACAACAAACAACCTTAACCCCCTAACAACAAACTACCCTAAACCCCTAACAACAAACAATCCTAACCCCCTAACAACCAACAACGCTCATCCTCTAACCACAAACAACACTAACACCCTAACCACAAACAACACAAACCCCGTAAGAACAAACAACACTAACCCCCTAACAAAAACAACACTAACACCCTAACAACAAAAACTACTAAACCCCAACAAGAAACAACCCTAAGCCCCTAACAACAAACACTAACCCCCTAACAACAAACAACACTAAACCCCTAACAAGAAACTAACCTAACTCCGTAACAACAAACAACCCTAACCTCCTAACAACAAACAACCCTAAAACCCTAACAACAAACAACCCTAACCTTCTAACAACAAACAAATCTAAACCCCTAACAAACAACAACACTAACCCCCTAACCACAAACAACACTAACACCCTAACAACAAAAACTACTAAACCCCAACAAGAAACAACCCTAAGCCCCTAACAACAAACACTAACCCCCTAACTACAAACAACACTAAACCCCTAACAAGAAACTAACCTAAACCCGTAACAACAAACAATCCTAACCTCCTAACAACAAACAACCTTAAACCCCTAACAACAAACAACCCTAAACCCCTAACAACAAACAACACTAACACCCTAACAACAAAAACCACTAAACCCCAACAAGAAACAACACTAAACCCCTGACAACAAACACTAACCCCCTAACAACAAACAACACTAAACCCCTAACAATAAACTAACCTAACCCTGTAACAACAAACACCCCTAACCTCCTAACAACAAACAACCCTAACCCCCTAACAAACAACACTAAGCCCTTAGCCACAAACAACACTAACACCCTAACCACAAAAACCACTAAACCCCAACAAGAAACAACACTAAACCCCTAACAACAAACACTAACCCCCTAACAACGAAAAACACTAAACCCCTAACAAGAAACTAACCTAACCCTGTAAAAACAAACAACCCTAACCTCCTAACAACAAACAACCCTAAACCCCTAACAAACAACAGCACTAACCCCCTAACCACAAACAACACTAGCAGTCTAACAACAAAAACTACTAAACCCCAACAAGAAACAACCCTAAACCCCTAACAACAAACACTAACCCCCTAACAACAAACAACACTAAACCCCTACAAGAAACTAACCTAACCCCGTAACAACAAACAACCCTAACCTCCTAACAGCAAACAACCCTAAACCCCTAACAACAAACAACCCTAAACCCCTATCAACAAACAACACTAACACCCTAACAACAAAAACCACTAAACCCCAACAAGAAACAACTCTAAACCCCTAACAACAAACACTAACCCCCTAACAACAAACAACACTAAACCCCTAACAAGAAACTAACCTAACCCTGTAACAACAAACAGCCCTAACCTCCTAACAACAAACCAACTTAACCCCCTAACAACAAACAACCCTAAACCCCTAACAACAAACAATCCTAACCCCCTAACAACCAACAACTCTCACCCCCTAACCACAAAAAACACTAACACCCTAACCACAAACAACACTAACCCCGTAAGAACAAACAACACTAACCCCCTAACCACAAACAACACTAACACCCTAACAACAAAAACTACTAAACCCCAAAAAGAAACAACCCTAAACCCCTAACAACAAACACTAACCCCCTAACAACAAACAACACTAAACCCCTAACAAGAAACTAACCTAACCCTGTAACAACAAACAACCCTAACCTCCTAACAACAAACAACCCTAAACCCCTAACAACAAACAACCCTAACCTTCTAACAACAAACAACCCTAACCCCCTAACAAACAACAACACTCACCCCCTAACCACAAACAACACTAACACCCTAACAACAAAAACTACTAAAAAACAACAAGAAACAACCCTAAAGCCCTAAAAACAAACACTAACCCCCTAACAACAAACAACACTAAACCCCTAACAAGAAACTAACCTAACCCTGTAACAACAAACAACCCTAACCTCCTAACAACAAATAACCCTAACCCCCTAACAAACAACAACACTAACCCCCTAACCACAAACAACACTAACACCCTAACAAAAACTACTAAACCCCAACAAGAAACAACACTAAACCCCTATCAACAAACACTAACCCCCTAACAGCAAACAACACTAAACCCCTAACAAGAAACTAACGTAACCCCCTAACAACCAACAACGCACACCCCCTAACCACAAACAACACTAACACCCTAACCACAAACAACACTAACCCCGTAAGAACAAACTACACTAACCCCCTAACAACAAACAACACTAACACCCTAACAACAAAAACTACTAAACCCAACAAGAAACAACCCTAAACCCCTAACAACAAACACTAACCCCCTAACAACAAACAACACTAAACCCCTAACAAGCAACTTACCTAACCCCGTAACAACAAACAACCCTAACCTCCTAACAACAAACAACCTTAAACCCCTAACAACAAACAACCCTAAACCCCTAACAACAAACAACACTAACACCCTAACAACAAAAACCACTAAACCCCAACAAGAAACAACTCTAAACCCCTAACAACAAACACTAACCCCCTAACAACAAACAACACTAAACCCCTAACAAGAAACTAACCTAACCCTGTAACAACAAACAACCCTAACCTCCTAACAAAAAACAACCTTATCCCCCTAAAAAACAACAACACTAACACCCTAACCACAAACAACACTAACACCCTAACAACAAAAACTACTAAACCCCAACAAGAAACAGCCCTAAACCCCTAACAACAAACACTAACCCCCTAACAACAAAAAACACTAAACCCCTAACAAGAAAATAACCTAACCCCGTAACAACAAACAACCCTAACCTCCTAACAACAAACAATCTTAAACCCCTAACAACAAACAACCCTAAACCCCTAACAACAAAGAACACTAACACCCTAACAACAAAAACCACTAAACCCCAACAAGAAACAACACTAAACCCCTAACAACAAACACTAACCCCCTAACAACAAACAACTCTAAACCCCTAACAAGAAACTAACCTAACCCTGTAACAACAAAGAGCCCTAACCTCCTAACAACAAACAACCTTAACCCCCTAACAACAAACAACCCTAAACCCCTAACAACAAACAATCCTAAACCCCTAACAACCAACAACGCACACCCCCTAAACAAAAACAACACTAACACCCTAACCACAAACAACACTAACCCCGTAAGAACAAACAACACTAACCCCCTAACCACAAACAACACTAACACCCTAACCACAAACAACACTAACCCCGTAAGAACAAACAACACTAACCCCCTAACAACAAACAACACTAACAACCTAACAAAAACTACTAAACCCCAACAAGAAACAACCCTAAACCCCTAACAACAAACACTAACCCCCTAAGAGCAAACAACACTAAACCCCAACAAGAAACTAACGTAACAACCAACAACGCACACCCCCTAACCACAAACAACACTAACACCCTAACCAGAAACAACACTAAGCCCGTAAGAACAAACTACACTAACCCCCTAACAACAAACAACACTAACACCCTAACAACAAAAACTACCCTAACAACAAACAACACTAACACCCTAACAACAAAAACTACTAAACCCCAACAAGAAACAACCCTAAACCCCTAACAACAAACACTAACCCCCTAACAACAAACAACACTAAACCCCTAACAAGAAACTAACCTAACCCCGTAACAACAAATAACCCTAACCTCCTAACAAGGAACAACCTTAAACCCCTAACAACAAACTACCCTAAACCCCTAACAACAAACAACACTAACACCCTAACAACAAAAACCACTAAACCCCAACAAGAAACAACACTAAACCCCTAACAACAAACACTAACCCCCTAACAACAAACAACACTAAACCCCTAACAAGAAACTAACCTAACCCTGTAAAAACAAACAACCCTAACCTCCTAACAACAAACAACCCTAACCCCCTAACAAACAACAACACTAACCCCCTAACCACAAACAACACTAACACCCTAACAACAAAAACTACTAAACCCCAACAAGAAACAACCCTAAACCCCTAACAACAAACACTAACCCCCTAGCAACAAACCACACTAAACCCCTAACAAGAAACTAACCTAACCCCGTAACAACAAACAACCCTAACCTCCTAACAACAAACAACCTTAAACCCCTAACAACAAACAACACTAAACCTCTAACAACAAACAACACTAACACCCTAACAACAAAAAACACTAAACCCCAACAAGAAACAAGACTAAGCCCCTAAAAACAAACACTAACCCCCTAACAACAAACAACACTAAACCCCTAACAAGAAACTAACCTAACCCCGTAACAACAAACAACCCTAACCTCCTAACAACAAACAACCCTAACCCCCTAACAAACAACAACACTAACCCCCTAACCACAATCAACACTAATACCCTAACAACAAAAACTACTAAACCCCAACAAGAAACAACCCTAAACCCCTAACAACAAACACTAACCCCCTAACAACAAACAACACTAAACCTCTAACAAGAAACTAACCTAACCCCATAACAACAAACAACCCTAACCTCCTAACAACAAACAACCTTAAACCCCTAACAACAAACAACCCTAAACCCCTAACAACAAACAACACTAACACCCTAACAACAAAAACCACTAAACCCCAACAAGAAACAACACTAAACCCCTAACAACAAACACTAACCCCCTAACAACAAACAACACAACCCCTAACAAGAAACTAACCTAACCCTGTGACAACAAACAGCCCTAACCTCCTAACAACAAACCACCTTAACCCCCTAACAACAAACAACCCTAAACCCCTAACAACAAACAATCCTAACCCCCTAACAACCAACAACTCTCACCCCCTAACCACAAACAACACTAACACCCTAACCACAAACAACACTAACCCCGTAAGAACAAACAACACTAACCCCCTAACCACAAACAACACTAACACCCTAACAACAAAAACTACAAAACCCCAAAAAGAAACAACCCTAAACCCCTAACAACAAACACTAACCCCCTAACAACAAACAACACTAAACCCCTAACAAGAAACTAACCTAACCCCGTAACAACAAACAACCCTAACCTCCTAACAACAAACAACCTTAAACCCCTAACAACAAACAACACTAAACCCCTAACAACAAACAACACTAACACCCTAACAACAAAAACCACTAAACCCCAACAAGAAACAACACTAAACCCCTAACAACAAACACTAACCCCATAACAACAAACAACACTAAACCCTTAACAAGAAACTAACCTAACCCTGTAACAAAAAACAACCCTAACCTCCTAACAACTAACAACCTTAACCCCCTAACAACAAACAATCCTAACCCTCTAACAACCAACAACGCTCACCCCCTAACCACAAACAACACTAACACCCTAACCACAAAGAACACTAACCCCGTAAGAACAAACAACACTAACCCCCTGACAACAAACAACACTAACACCCTAACAACAAAAACTACTAAACCCCAACAAGAAACAACCCTAAACCCCTAACAACAAACACTAACCCCCTAACAAAAAGCAACACTAAACCCCTAGCAAGAAACTAACCTAACCCCGTAACAACAAACAACCCTATCCTCCTAACAGCAAACAACCTTAAACCCCTAACAACAAACAACCCTAAACCCCTAACAAACAACACTAACACCCTAACAACAAAAAGCACTAAACCCCAACAAGAAACAACACTAAACCCCTAACAACAAACACTAACCCCCTAACAACAAACAACACTAAACCCCTAACAAGAAACTAACCTAACCCTGTAACAACAAACAGCCCTAGCCTCATAACAACAAACCACCTTAACCCCCTAACAACAAACAACCCTAAACCCCTAACAACAAACAATCCTAACCCTCTAACAACCAACAACTCTCACCCCCTAACCACAAACAACACTAACACCCTAACCACAAACAACACTAACCCCGTAAGAACAAACAACACTAACCCCCTAACAACAAGCAACACTAACACCCTAACAACAAAAACTACTAAACCCCAAAAAGAAGCAACCCTAAACCCCTAACAACAAACACTAACCCCCTAACAACAAACAACACTAAACCCCTAACAAGAAACTAACCTAACCCTGTAACAACAAAGAACACTAACCTCCTAACAACAAACAATCCTAACCCCCTAACAAACAACAACACTAACCCTCTAAGAACAAACAACACTAACACCCTAACAACAAAAACTACTAAACCCCAACAAGAAACAACCCTAAACCCCTAACAACAAACACTAACCCCCTAACAACAAACAACACTAAACCCCTAACAAGAAACTAACCTAACCCCGTAACAACAAACAACCCTAACCTCCTAACAACAAGCAACCTTAAACCCCTAACAACAAACAACCCTAAACCCCTAACAACAAACAACACTAACACCCTAACAACAAAAACCACTAAACTCCTACAAGAAACAACACTAAACCCCTAACAACAAACACTAACCCCCTAACAAAAAACAACACCAAACCCCTAACAAGAAACTAACCTAACCCCGTAACAACAAACAACCCTAACCTCCTAACAACAAACAACCTTAACCCCCTAACAACAAACAACCCTAAACCCCTAACAAGAAACAAGACTAACACCCTAACAATAAAAACCACTAAACCCCAACAAGAAACAACACTAAACCCATAGCAACAAACACTAACCCCCTAACAACAAACAACACTAAACCCCTAACAAGAAACTAACCTAACCCTGTAAAAACAAACAACAGTAACCTCCTAACAACAAACAACCCTAACTCCCTAACAAACAACAACACTAACCCCCTATCCACAAACAACACTAACACCCTAACAACAAAAACTACTAAACCCCAACAAGAAACAACCCTAAACCCGTAACAACAAACACTAACCCCCTAACAACAAACAACACTAAACGTCTAACAAGAAACTAACCTAACCCTGTAACAACAAACCTCCCTAAACTCCTAACAACAAACAACCTTAACAACCTAACAACAAACAACCCTAAACCCCTAACAACAAACAACACTAACACCCTAAGAACAAAAAACACTAAACCCCAACAAGAAACAACACTAAACCCCTAAGAACAAACACTAACCCCCTAACAACAAACAACACTAAACCCCTAACAAGAAACTAACCTAACCCTGTAACAACAAACAACCCTAACCTCCTAACAACGAACCACCTTAACCCCGTAACAACAAACAACCCTAAACCCCTAACAACAAACAATCCTAACCCCCTAACAAACAACAACTCTCACACCCTAACCACAAACAACACTAACACCCTATCCACAAACAACACTAACACCCTAACAACAAAAACTACTAAACCCCAAAAAGAAACAACCCTAAACCCCTAACAACAAACACTAACCCCCTAGCAACAAACCACACTAAACCCCTAACAAGAAACTAACCTAACCCCGTAACAACAAACAACCCTAACCTCCTAACAACAGACAACCTTAAACCCCTAACAACAAACAACCGTAAACCTCTAACAACAAACAACACTAACACCCTAACAACAAAAAACACTAAACCCCAACAAGAAACAAGACTAAACCCCTAACAACAAACACTAACCCCCTAACAACAAACAACACTAAACCCCTAACAAGAAACTAACCAAACCCTGTAACAACAAACAACCCTAACCTCCTAACAACAAACAACCCTAACCACCTAACAAACAACAACACTAACCCCCTAACCACAAACAACACTAATACCCTAACAACAAAAACTACTAAACCCCAAGAAGAAACAACCCTAAACCCCTAACAACAAACACTAACCCCCTAACAACAAACAACACTAAACCCCTAACAAGAATCTAACCTAACCCCGTAACAACAAACAACCCTAACCTCCTAACAACAAAGAACCTTAAACCCCTAACAACAAACAACCCTAAACCTCTAACAACAAACAACACTAACACCCTAACAACAAAAACCACTAAACCCCAACAAGAAACAACACTAAACCCCTAACAACAAACACTAACCCCCTAACAACAAACACTAAACCCCTTACAAGAAACTAACCTAACCCTGTAACAACAAACAGCCTTAACCTCCTAACAACAAACCAGCTTAACCCCCTAACAACAAACAACCCTAAACCCCTAACAACAAACAATCCTAACCCCCTAACAACCAACAACTCTCACCCCCTAACCACAAACAACACTAACACCCTAACCACAAACAACACTAACCCCGTAAGAACAAACAACACTAACCCCCTAACCACAAACAACACTAACACCCTAACAACAAAAACTACTAAACCCCAAAAAGAAACAACCCTAAACCCCTAACAACAAACACCAACCCCCTAACAACAAACAACACTAAACCCCTAACAAGAAACTAACCTAACCCCGTAACAACAAACAACCGTAACCTCCTAACAACAAACAACCTTAAACCCCTAACAACAAACAACCCTAAACCCCTAACAACAAACAACACTAACACCCTAACAACAAAAAACACTAAACCCCAACAAGAAACAACACTAAACCCCTAACAACAAACACTAACCCCCTAACAGCAAACAACACTAAACCCTTAACAAGAAACTAACCTAACCCTGTAACAAAAAACAACCCTAACCTCCTAACAACAAACAACCTTAACCCCCTAACAACAAACAATCCTAACCCTCTAACAACCAACAACGCTCACAACCTAACCACAAACAACACTAACACCCTAACCACAAACAACACTAACACCCTAACAACAAAAACTACTAAACCCCAACAAGAAACAACCCTAAACCCCTAACAACAAGCACTAACCCCCTAACAACAAGCAACACTAAACCCCTAACAAGAAACTAACCTAACCCCGTAACAACAAACAACCCTAACCTGCTAACAGCAAACAACCTTAAACCCCTAACAACAAACAACCCTAAACTCCTAACAACAAACAACACTAACACCCTAACAACAAAAAGCACTAAACCCCAACAAGAAACAACACTAAACCCCTAACAACAAACACTAACCCCCTAACAACAAACAACACTAAACCCCTAACAAGAAACTAACCTAACCCTGTAACAACAAACAGCCCTAACCTCCTAACAACAAACCACCTTAACCCCCTAACAACAAACAACCCTAAACCCCTAACAACAAACAATCCTAAACCCCTAACAACAAACAATCCTAACCCCCAACAACCAACAACGCACACCTCCTAACCACAAACAACACTAACACCCTAACAAAAAAACTACTAAACCCCAACAAGAAACAATCCTAAACCCCTAACAACAAACACTAACCCCCTAACAACAAACAACACTAAACCCCTAACAAGAAACTAACCTAACCCCATAACAACAAACAACCCTAACCCCTAACAACAAACAACCTTAAACCCCTAACAACAAACAATCCTAACCCCCTAACAACCAACAACACTAACACCCTAACAACAAAAACCACTAAACCCCAACAAGAAACAACACTAAACCCCTAACAACGAACACTAACCCTCTAACTACAAACAACACTAAACCCCTAACAAGAAACTAACCTAACCCTGTAACAACAAACAACCCTAACCTCCTAACAACAAACAACCTTAAACCCCTAACAACAAACAATCCTAACCCCCTAACAACCAACAACACTAACACCCTAACAACAAAAACCACTAAACCCCAACAAGAAACAACACTAAACCCCTAACAACGAACACTAACCCTCTAACTACAAACAACACTAAACCCCTAACAAGAAACTAACCTAACCCTGTAACAACAAACAACCCTAACCTCCTAACAACAAACAACCCTAACCCCCTAAAAAACAACAACACTAACCCCCTAACCACAAACGACACTAACACCCTAACAACAAAAACTACTGAACCCCAACAAGAAGCAAACCTAAACCCCTAACAACAAACACTAAAGCCCTAAGAAGAAACAACACTAAACCCCTAACAAGAAACTAACCTAACCCCGTAACAACAAACAACCCTAACCTCCTAACAACAAACAACCTTAAACCCCTAACAACAAACAACCCTAAACCTCTAACAACAAACAACACTAACACCCTAACAACAAAAAACACTAAACCCCAACAAGAAACAAGACTAAACCCCTAACAACAAACACTAACCCCCTAAAAACAAACAACACTAAACCCCTAACAAGAAACTAACCTAACCCCGTAACAACAAACAACCCTAACCTCCTAACAGCAAACAACCTTAAACCCCTAACAACAAACAACCCTAAACCCCTAACAACAAACAACACTAACACCCTAACAACAAAAACCACTAAACCCCAACAAGAAACAACACTAAACCCCTAACAACAAACACTAACCCCCTAACAACAAACAACACTAAACCCCTAACAAGAAACTAACCTAACGCTGTAACAACAAACAACCCTAATCTCCTAACAACAAACCACCTTAACCCCCTAACAACAAACAACCCTAAACCCCTATCAACAAATAATCCTAACCCCCTAACAACCAACAACTCTCACCCCCAACCACAAACAACACTAACACCCTAACCACAAACAACACTAACACCCTAACAACAAAAAACACTAAACCCCAACAAGAAACAAGACTAAGCCCCTAAAAACAAACACTAACCCCCTAACAACAAACAACACTAAACCCCTAACAAGAAACTAACCTAACCCTGTAACAACAAACAACCCTAACCTCCTAACAACAAACAACCCTAACCCCCTAACAAACAACAACACTAACCCCCTAACCACAAACAACACTAATACCCTAACAACAAAAACTACTAAACCCCAACAAGAAACAACCCTAAACCCCTAACAACAAACACTAACCCCCTAACAACAAACAACACTAAACCTCTAACAAGAAACTAACCTAACCCCATAACAACAAACAACCCTAACCTCCTAACAACAAACAACCTTAAACCCCTAACAACAAACAACCCTAAACCCCTAACAACAAACAACAATAACACCCTAACAACAAAAACCACTAAACCCCAACAAGAAACAACACTAAACCCCTAACAACAAACACTAACCCCCTAACAACAAACAACACTAAACCCCTAACAAGAAACTAACCTAACCCTGTAACAACAAACAGCCCTAACCTCCTAACAACAAACAACCTTAACCCCCTAACAACAAACAACCCTAAACCCCTAACAACAAACAATCCTAACCCCCTAACAACCAACAACTCTCACCCCCTAACCACAAACAACACTAACCCCGTAAGAACAAACAACACTAACCCCCTAACCACAAACAACACTAACACCCTAACAACAAAAACTACTAAACCCCAAAAAGAAACAACCCTAAACCCCTAACAACAAACACTAAATCCCTAACAACAAACAACACTAAACCCCTAACAAGAAACTAACCTAACCCCGTAACAACAAACAACCCTAACCTCCTAACAACAAACAACCTTAAACCCCTAACAACAAACAACACTAAACCAATAACAAAAAACAACACTAACACCCTAACAACAAAAAACACTAAACCCCAACAAGAAACAACACTAAACCCCTAACAACAAACACTAACCCCATAACCACAAACAACACTAAACCCTTAACAAGAAACTAACCTAACCCTGTAACAAAAAACAACCCTAACCTGCTAACAACAAACAACCTTAACCCCCTAACAACAAACAATCCTAACCCTCTAACAACCAACAACGCTCACCCCCTAACCACAAACAACACTAACACCCTAACCACAAAGAACACTATCCCCGTAAGAACAAACAACACTAAGCCCCTAACAACAAACAACACTAACACCCTAACAACAAAAACCACTAAACCCCAACAAGAAACAACCCTAAACCCCTAACAACAAACACTAACCCCCTAACAACAAGCAACACTAAACCCCTAACAAGAAACTAACCTAACCCCGTAACAACAAACAACCCTAACCTCCTAACAGCAAACAACCTTAAACCCCTAACAACAAACAACCCTAAACCCCTAACAACAAACAACACTAACACCCTAACAACAAAAACCACTAAACCCCAACAAGAAACAACACTAAACCCCTAACAACAAACACTAACCCCCTAACAACAAACAACACTAAACCCCTAACAAGAAACTAACCTAACCCCGTAACAACAAACAACCCTAACCTCCTAACAGCAAACAACCTTAAACTCCTAACAACAAACAACCCTAAACCCCTAACAACAAACAACACTAACACCCTAACAACAAAAACCACTAAACCCCAACAAGAAACAACACTAAAGCCCTAACAACAAACACTAACCCCCTAACAACAAACAACACTAAACCCCTAACAAGAAACTAACCTAACCCCGTAACAACAAACAACCCTAACCTCCTAACAACAAACAACACTAAGACCCTAACAACAAAAACCACTAAACCCCAACAAGAAACAACACTAAACCCCTAACAACAAACACTAACCCCCTAACAACAAACACCACTAAACCCCTAACAAGAAACTAACCTAACCCTGTAACAACAAACAACCCTAACCTCCTAACAACAAAACACCTTAACCCCCTAACAACAAACAACCCTAAACCCCTAACAACAAACAATCCTAACCCCCTAACAACCAACAACTCTCACCCCCTAACCACAAACAACACTAACACCCTAACCACAAACAACACTAACACCCTAACAACAAAAACCACTAAACCCCAACAAGAAACAACACTAAACCCCTAACAACAAACACTAACCCCCTAGCAACAAACACCACTAAACCCCTAACAAGAAACTAACCTAACCCTGTAACAACAAACAACCCTAAAATCCTAACAACAAACAACCCTAACTACCTAACAAACAACAACACTAACCCCCTAACCACAAACAACACTAATACCCTAACAACAAAAACTACTAAATCCCAACAAGAAACAACCCTAAACCCCTAACAACAAACACTAACCCCCTAACAACGAACAACACTAAACCCCTAACAAGAAACTAACCTAACCCCATAACAACAAACAACCCTAACCTCCTAACGACAAAGAACCTTAAACCCCTAACAACAAACAACCCTAAACCCCTAACAACAAACAACACTAACACCCTAACAACAAAAACCACTAAACCCCAACAAGAAACAACACTAAACCCCTAACAACAAACACTAACCCCCTAACAACAAACAACACTAAACCCCTAACAAGAAACTAACCTAACCCTGTAACAACAAACAGCCCTAACCTCCTAACAACAAACCACCTTAACCCCCTAACAACAAACAACCCTAAACCCCTAACAACAAACAATCCTAACCCCCTAACAACCAACAACTCTCACCCCCTAACCACAAACAACACTAACACCCTAACCACAAACAACACTAACCCCGTAAGAACAAACAACACTAACCCCCTAACCACAAACAACACTAACACCCTAACAACAAAAACTACTAAACCCCAAAAAGAAACAACCCTAAACCCCTAACAACAAACACTAACCCCCTAACAACAAACAACACTAAACCCCTAACAAGAAACTAACCTAACCCCGTAACAACAAACAACCCTAACCTCCTAACAACAAACAACCTTAAACCCCTAACAACAAACAACACTAAACCCCTAACAACAAACAACACTAACACCCTAACAACAAAAAACACTAAACCCCAACAAGAAACAACACTAAACCCCTAACAACAAACACTAACGCCATAACAACAAACAACACTAAACCCTTAACGAGAAACTAACCTGACCCTGTAACAAAAAACAACCCTATCCTCCTAACAACAAACAACCTTAACCCCCTAACAACAAACAATCCTAACCCTCTAACAACCAACAACGCTCACCCCCTAACCACAAACAACGCTAACACCCTAACCACAAAGAACACTAACCCCGTAAGAACAAACAACACTAACCCCCTAACAACAAACAACACTAACACCCTAACAACAAAAACTACTAAACCCCAACAAGAAACAACCCTAAACCCCTAACAACAAACACTAACCCCCTAACAACAAGCAACACTAAACCCCTAACAAGAAACTAACCTAACCCCGTAACAACAAACAACCCTAACCTCCTAACAGCAAACAACCTTAAACCCCTAACAACAAACAACCCTAAACCCCTAACAACAAACAACACTAACACCCTAACAACAAAAACCACTAAACCCCAACAAGAAACAACACTAAACCCCTAACAACAAACACTAACACCCTAACAACAAACAACACTAAACCCCTAACAAGAAACTAACCTAACCCTGTAAAAACAAACAACCCTAACCTCCTAACAACAAACAACCCTAAGCCCCTAACAAACAACAACACTAACCCCCTAACCACAAACAACACTAACACCCTAACAACAAAAACTACTAAACCCCAACAAGAAACAACCCTAAACCCCTAACAACAAACACTAACCCCCTAACAACAAACACTAAACCCCTAACAAGAAACTAACCTAACCCCGTAACAACAAACAACCCTAACCTCCTAACAGCAAACAACCTTAAACCCCTAACAACAAACAACCCTAAACCCCTAACAACAAACAACACTAACACCCTAACAACAAAAACCACTAAACCCCAACAAGAAACAACACTAAAGCCCTAACAACAAACACTAACCCCCTAACAACAAACAACACTAAACCCCTAACAAGAAACTAACCTAACCCCGTAACAACAAACAACCCTAACCTCCTAACAACAAACAACCTTAAACCCCTAACAACAAACAACCCTAAACCCCTAACAACAAACAACACTAAGACCCTAACAACAAAAACCACTAAACCCCAACAAGAAACAACACTAAACCCCTAACAACAAACACTAACCCCCTAACAACAAACAACACTAAACCCCTAACAAGAAACTAACCTAACCCTGTAACAACAAACAACCCTAACCTCCTAACAACAAAACACCTTAACCCCCTAACAACAAACAACCCTAAACCCCTAACAACAAACAATCCTAACCCCCTAACAACCAACAACTCTCACCCCCTAACCACAAACAACACTAACACCCTAACCACAAACAACACTAACACCCTAACAACAAAAAGTACTAAACCCCAAAAAGAAACAACCCTAAACCCCTAACAACAAACACTAACCCCCTAGCAACAAACCACACTAAACCCCTAACAAGAAACTAACCTAACCCCGTAACAACAAACAACCCTAACCTCCTAACAACAAACAACCTTAAACCCCTAACAACAAACAACCCTAAACCTCTAACAACAAACAACACTAACACCCCAACAACAAAAAACACTAAACCCCAACAAGAAACAAGACTAAACCCCTAACAACAAACACTAACCCCCTAACAACAAACAACACTAAACCCCTAACAAGAAACTAACCTAACCCTGTAACAACAAACAACCCTAACCTCCTAACAACAAACAAACCTACCCCCTAACAAACAACAACACTAACCCCCTAACCACAAACAACACTAATACCCTAACAACAAAAACTACTAAACCCCAACAAGAAACAACCCTAAACCCCTAACAACAAACACTAACCCCCTAACAACAAACAACACTAAACCCCTAACAAGAAACTAAACTAACCCCGTAACAACAAACAACCCTAACCTCCTAACAACAAACAACCTTAAACCCCTAACAACAAACAACCCTAAAAATCTAACAACAAACAACACTAACACCCTAACAACAAAAACCACTAAACCCCAACAAGAAACAACACTAAACCCCTAACAACAAACACTAACCCCCTAACAACAAACAACACTAAACCCCTAACAAGAAACTAACCTAACCCCGTAACAACAAACAACCCTAACCTCCTAACAACAAACAACCTTAAAAACCTAACAACAAACAACTCTAAACCCCTAACAACAAACAACACTAACACCCTAACAACAAAAACCACTAAACCCCAACAAGAAACAACACTAAACCCCTAACAACAAACACTAACCCCCTAACAACAAACAACACTAAACCCTTAACAAGAAACTAACCTAACCCTGTAACAAAAAACAACCCTAACCTCCTAAAAACAAACAACCTTAACCCCCTAACAACAAACAATCCTAACCCTCTAACAACCAACAACGCTCACCCCCTAAACCACAAACAACACTAACACCCTAACCACAAACAACACTAACCCCCTAACAACAAACAACACAAACACCCTAACAACAAAAACTACTAAACCCCAACAAGAAACAACCCTAAACCCCTAACAACAAACACTAACGCCCTAACAAAAAGCAACACTAAACCCCTAACAAGAAACTAACCTAACCCCGTAACAACAAACAACCCTATCCTCCTAACAGCAAACAACCTTAAACCCCTAACAACAAACAACCCTAAACCCCTAACAACAAACAACACTAACACCCTAACAACAAAAAGCACTAAACCCCAACAAGAAACAACACTAAACCCCTAACAACAAACACTAACCCCCTAACAACAAACAACACTAAACCCCTAACAAGAAACTAACCTAACCCTGTAACAACAAACAGCCCTAGCCTCATAACAACAAACCACCTTAACCCCCTAACAACAAACAACCCTAACCCCTAACAACAAACAATTCTAACCCTCTAACAACCAACAACTCTCACCCCCTAACCACAAACAACACTAACACCCTAACCACAAACAACACTAACCCCGTAAGAACAAACAACACTAACCCCCTAACAACAAGCAACACTAACACCCTAACAACAAAAACTACTAAACCCCAAAAAGAAGAAACCCTAAACCCCTAACAAAAAACACTAACCCCCTAACAACAAACAACACTAAACCCCTAACAAGAAACTAACCTAACCCTGTAACAACAAACAGCCCTAACCTCCTAACAACAAACCACCTTAACCCCCTAACAACAAACAACCCTAAACCCCTAACAACAAACAATCCTAAACCCCTAACAACAAACAATCCTAACCCCCAACAACCAACAACGCACACCTCCTAACCACAAACAACACTAACACCCTAACAAAAAAACTACTAAACCCCAACAAGAAACAATCCTAAACCCCTAACAACAAACACTAACCCCCTAACAACAAACAACACTAAACCCCTAACAAGAAACTAACCTAACCCCATAACAACAAACAACCCTAACCCCTAACAACAAACAACCTTAAACCCCTAACAACAAACAATCCTAACCCCCTAACAACCAACAACACTAACACCCTAACAACAAAAACCACTAAACCCCAACAAGAAACAACACTAAACCCCTAACAACGAACACTAACCCTCTAACTACAAACAACACTAAACCCCTAACAAGAAACTAACCTAACCCTGTAACAACAAACAACCCTAACCTCCTAACAACAAACAACCTTAAACCCCTAACAAGAAACAATCCTAACCCCCTAACAACCAACAACACTAACACCCTAACAACAAAAACCACTAAACCCCAACAAGAAACAACACTAAACCCCTAACAACGAACACTAACCCTCTAACTACAAACAACACTAAACCCCTAACAAGAAACTAACCTAACCCTGTAACAACAAACAACCCTAACCTCCTAACAACAAACAACCCTAACCCCCTAAAAAACAACAACACTAACCCCCTAACCACAAACGACACTAACACCCTAACAACAAAAACTACTGAACCCCAACAAGAAGCAAACCTAAACCCCTAACAACAAACACTAAAGCCCTAAGAAGAAACAACACTAAACCCCTAACAAGAAACTAACCTAACCCCGTAACAACAAACAACCCTAACCTCCTAACAACAAACAACCTTAAACCCCTAACAACAAACAACCCTAAACCTCTAACAACAAACAACACTAACACCCTAACAACAAAAAACACTAAACCCCAACAAGAAACAAGACTAAACCCCTAACAACAAACACTAACCCCCTAAAAACAAACAACACTAAACCCCTAACAAGAAACTAACCTAACCCCGTAACAACAAACAACCCTAACCTCCTAACAGCAAACAACCTTAAACCCCTAACAACAAACAACCCTAAACCCCTAACAACAAACAACACTAACACCCTAACAACAAAAACCACTAAACCCCAACAAGAAACAACACTAAACCCCTAACAACAAACACTAACCCCCTAACAACAAACAACACTAAACCCCTAACAAGAAACTAACCTAACGCTGTAACAACAAACAACCCTAATCTCCTAACAACAAACCACCTTAACCCCCTAACAACAAACAACCCTAAACCCCTATCAACAAACAATCCTAACCCCCTAACAACCAAC
This sequence comes from Loxodonta africana, assembly GCF_030014295.1. Classification (NCBI taxonomy): domain Eukaryota; kingdom Metazoa; phylum Chordata; class Mammalia; order Proboscidea; family Elephantidae; genus Loxodonta; species Loxodonta africana. The sequence goes on from NW_026974827.1 coordinate 382,929, forward strand.
AACTCTCACCCCCAACCACAAACAACACTAACACCCTAACCACAAACAACACTAACACCCTAACAACAAAAAACACTAAACCCCAACAAGAAACAAGACTAAGCCCCTAAAAACAAACACTAACCCCCTAACAACAAACAACACTAAACCCCTAACAAGAAACTAACCTAACCCTGTAACAACAAACAACCCTAACCTCCTAACAACAAACAACCCTAACCCCCTAACAAACAACAACACTAACCCCCTAACCACAAACAACACTAATACCCTAACAACAAAAACTACTAAACCCCAACAAGAAACAACCCTAAACCCCTAACAACAAACACTAACCCCCTAACAACAAACAACACTAAACCTCTAACAAGAAACTAACCTAACCCCATAACAACAAACAACCCTAACCTCCTAACAACAAACAACCTTAAACCCCTAACAACAAACAACCCTAAACCCCTAACAACAAACAACAATAACACCCTAACAACAAAAACCACTAAACCCCAACAAGAAACAACACTAAACCCCTAACAACAAACACTAACCCCCTAACAACAAACAACACTAAACCCCTAACAAGAAACTAACCTAACCCTGTAACAACAAACAGCCCTAACCTCCTAACAACAAACAACCTTAACCCCCTAACAACAAACAACCCTAAACCCCTAACAACAAACAATCCTAACCCCCTAACAACCAACAACTCTCACCCCCTAACCACAAACAACACTAACCCCGTAAGAACAAACAACACTAACCCCCTAACCACAAACAACACTAACACCCTAACAACAAAAACTACTAAACCCCAAAAAGAAACAACCCTAAACCCCTAACAACAAACACTAAATCCCTAACAACAAACAACACTAAACCCCTAACAAGAAACTAACCTAACCCCGTAACAACAAACAACCCTAACCTCCTAACAACAAACAACCTTAAACCCCTAACAACAAACAACACTAAACCAATAACAAAAAACAACACTAACACCCTAACAACAAAAAACACTAAACCCCAACAAGAAACAACACTAAACCCCTAACAACAAACACTAACCCCATAACCACAAACAACACTAAACCCTTAACAAGAAACTAACCTAACCCTGTAACAAAAAACAACCCTAACCTGCTAACAACAAACAACCTTAACCCCCTAACAACAAACAATCCTAACCCTCTAACAACCAACAACGCTCACCCCCTAACCACAAACAACACTAACACCCTAACCACAAAGAACACTATCCCCGTAAGAACAAACAACACTAACCCCCTAACAACAAACAACACTAACACCCTAACAACAAAAACCACTAAACCCCAACAAGAAACAACCCTAAACCCCTAACAACAAACACTAACCCCCTAACAACAAGCAACACTAAACCCCTAACAAGAAACTAACCTAACCCCGTAACAACAAACAACCCTAACCTCCTAACAGCAAACAACCTTAAACCCCTAACAACAAACAACCCTAAACCCCTAACAACAAACAACACTAACACCCTAACAACAAAAACCACTAAACCCCAACAAGAAACAACACTAAACCCCTAACAACAAACACTAACCCCCTAACAACAAACAACACTAAACCCCTAACAAGAAACTAACCTAACCCCGTAACAACAAACAACCCTAACCTCCTAACAGCAAACAACCTTAAACTCCTAACAACAAACAACCCTAAACCCCTAACAACAAACAACACTAACACCCTAACAACAAAAACCACTAAACCCCAACAAGAAACAACACTAAAGCCCTAACAACAAACACTAACCCCCTAACAACAAACAACACTAAACCCCTAACAAGAAACTAACCTAACCCCGTAACAACAAACAACCCTAACCTCCTAACAACAAACAACACTAAGACCCTAACAACAAAAACCACTAAACCCCAACAAGAAACAACACTAAACCCCTAACAACAAACACTAACCCCCTAACAACAAACACCACTAAACCCCTAACAAGAAACTAACCTAACCCTGTAACAACAAACAACCCTAACCTCCTAACAACAAAACACCTTAACCCCCTAACAACAAACAACCCTAAACCCCTAACAACAAACAATCCTAACCCCCTAACAACCAACAACTCTCACCCCCTAACCACAAACAACACTAACACCCTAACCACAAACAACACTAACACCCTAACAACAAAAACTACTAAACCCCAAAAAGAAACAACCCTAAACCCCTAACAACAAACACTAACCCCCTAGCAACAAACTACACTAAACCCCTAACAAGAAACTAACCTAACCCCGTAACAACAAACAACCCTAACCTCCTAACAACAAACAACCTCAAACCCCTAACAACAAACAACACTAAACCTCTAACAACAAACAACACTAACACCCTAACAACAAAAAACACTAAACCCCAACAAGAAACAAGACTAAGCCCCTAAAAACAAACACTAACCCCCTAACAACAAACAGCACTAAACCCCTAACAAGAAACTAACCTAACCCTGTAACAACAAACAACCCTAAAATCCTAACAACAAACAACCCTAACTACCTAACAAACAACAACACTAACCCCCTAACCACAAACAACACTAATACCCTAACAACAAAAACTACTAAATCCCAACAAGAAACAACCCTAAACCCCTAACAACAAACACTAACCCCCTAACAACGAACAACACTAAACCCCTAACAAGAAACTAACCTAACCCCATAACAACAAACAACCCTAACCTCCTAACGACAAAGAACCTTAAACCCCTAACAACAAACAACCCTAAACCCCTAACAACAAACAACACTAACACCCTAACAACAAAAACCACTAAACCCCAACAAGAAACAACACTAAACCCCTAACAACAAACACTAACCCCCTAACAACAAACAACACTAAACCCCTAACAAGAAACTAACCTAACCCTGTAACAACAAACAGCCCTAACCTCCTAACAACAAACCACCTTAACCCCCTAACAACAAACAACCCTAAACCCCTAACAACAAACAATCCTAACCCCCTAACAACCAACAACTCTCACCCCCTAACCACAAACAACACTAACACCCTAACCACAAACAACACTAACCCCGTAAGAACAAACAACACTAACCCCCTAACCACAAACAACACTAACACCCTAACAACAAAAACTACTAAACCCCAAAAAGAAACAACCCTAAACCCCTAACAACAAACACTAACCCCCTAACAACAAACAACACTAAACCCCTAACAAGAAACTAACCTAACCCCGTAACAACAAACAACCCTAACCTCCTAACAACAAACAACCTTAAACCCCTAACAACAAACAACACTAAACCCCTAACAACAAACAACACTAACACCCTAACAACAAAAAACACTAAACCCCAACAAGAAACAACACTAAACCCCTAACAACAAACACTAACGCCATAACAACAAACAACACTAAACCCTTAACGAGAAACTAACCTGACCCTGTAACAAAAAACAACCCTATCCTCCTAACAACAAACAACCTTAACCCCCTAACAACAAACAATCCTAACCCTCTAACAACCAACAACGCTCACCCCCTAACCACAAACAACGCTAACACCCTAACCACAAAGAACACTAACCCCGTAAGAACAAACAACACTAACCCCCTAACAACAAACAACACTAACACCCTAACAACAAAAACTACTAAACCCCAACAAGAAACAACCCTAAACCCCTAACAACAAACACTAACCCCCTAACAACAAGCAACACTAAACCCCTAACAAGAAACTAACCTAACCCCGTAACAACAAACAACCCTAACCTCCTAACAGCAAACAACCTTAAACCCCTAACAACAAACAACCCTAAACCCCTAACAACAAACAACACTAACACCCTAACAACAAAAACCACTAAACCCCAACAAGAAACAACACTAAACCCCTAACAACAAACACTAACACCCTAACAACAAACAACACTAAACCCCTAACAAGAAACTAACCTAACCCTGTAAAAACAAACAACCCTAACCTCCTAACAACAAACAACCCTAAGCCCCTAACAAACAACAACACTAACCCCCTAACCACAAACAACACTAACACCCTAACAACAAAAACTACTAAACCCCAACAAGAAACAACCCTAAACCCCTAACAACAAACACTAACCCCCTAACAACAAACACTAAACCCCTAACAAGAAACTAACCTAACCCCGTAACAACAAACAACCCTAACCTCCTAACAGCAAACAACCTTAAACCCCTAACAACAAACAACCCTAAACCCCTAACAACAAACAACACTAACACCCTAACAACAAAAACCACTAAACCCCAACAAGAAACAACACTAAAGCCCTAACAACAAACACTAACCCCCTAACAACAAACAACACTAAACCCCTAACAAGAAACTAACCTAACCCCGTAACAACAAACAACCCTAACCTCCTAACAACAAACAACCTTAAACCCCTAACAACAAACAACCCTAAACCCCTAACAACAAACAACACTAAGACCCTAACAACAAAAACCACTAAACCCCAACAAGAAACAACACTAAACCCCTAACAACAAACACTAACCCCCTAACAACAAACAACACTAAACCCCTAACAAGAAACTAACCTAACCCCGTAACAACAAACAACCCTAACCTCCTAACAACAAAACACCTTAACCCCCTAACAACAAACAACCCTAAACCCCTAACAACAAACAATCCTAACCCCCTAACAACCAACAACTCTCACCCCCTAACCACAAACAACACTAACACCCTAACCACAAACAACACTAACACCCTAACAACAAAAACTACTAAACCCCAAAAAGAAACAACCCTAAACCCCTAACAACAAACACTAACCCCCTAGCAACAAACCACACTAAACCCCTAACAAGAAACTAACCTAACCCCGTAACAACAAACAACCCTAACCTCCTAACAACAAACAACCTTAAACCCCTAACAACAAACAACCCTAAACCTCTAACAACAAACAACACTAACACCCCAACAACAAAAAACACTAAACCCCAACAAGAAACAAGACTAAACCCCTAACAACAAACACTAACCCCCTAACAACAAACAACACTAAACCCCTAACAAGAAACTAACCTAACCCTGTAACAACAAACAACCCTAACCTCCTAACAACAAACAAACCTACCCCCTAACAAACAACAACACTAACCCCCTAACCACAAACAACACTAATACCCTAACAACAAAAACTACTAAACCCCAACAAGAAACAACCCTAAACCCCTAACAACAAACACTAACCCCCTAACAACAAACAACACTAAACCCCTAACAAGAAACTAAACTAACCCCGTAACAACAAACAACCCTAACCTCCTAACAACAAACAACCTTAAACCCCTAACAACAAACAACCCTAAAAATCTAACAACAAACAACACTAACACCCTAACAACAAAAACCACTAAACCCCAACAAGAAACAACACTAAACCCCTAACAACAAACACTAACCCCCTAACAACAAACAACACTAAACCCCTAACAAGAAACTAACCTAACCCCGTAACAACAAACAACCCTAACCTCCTAACAACAAACAACCTTAAAAACCTAACAACAAACAACTCTAAACCCCTAACAACAAACAACACTAACACCCTAACAACAAAAACCACTAAACCCCAACAAGAAACAACACTAAACCCCTAACAACAAACACTAACCCCCTAACAACAAACAACACTAAACCCTTAACAAGAAACTAACCTAACCCTGTAACAAAAAACAACCCTAACCTCCTAAAAACAAACAACCTTAACCCCCTAACAACAAACAATCCTAACCCTCTAACAACCAACAACGCTCACCCCCTAAACCACAAACAACACTAACACCCTAACCACAAACAACACTAACCCCCTAACAACAAACAACACAAACACCCTAACAACAAAAACTACTAAACCCCAACAAGAAACAACCCTAAACCCCTAACAACAAACACTAACGCCCTAACAAAAAGCAACACTAAACCCCTAACAAGAAACTAACCTAACCCCGTAACAACAAACAACCCTATCCTCCTAACAGCAAACAACCTTAAACCCCTAACAACAAACAACCCTAAACCTCTAACAACAAACAACACTAACACCCTAACAACAAAAAGCACTAAACCCCAACAAGAAACAACACTAAACCCCTAACAACAAACACTAACCCCCTAACAACAAACAACACTAAACCCCTAACAAGAAACTAACCTAACCCTGTAACAACAAACAGCCCTAGCCTCATAACAACAAACCACCTTAACCCCCTAACAACAAACAACCCTAACCCCTAACAACAAACAATTCTAACCCTCTAACAACCAACAACTCTCACCCCCTAACCACAAACAACACTAACACCCTAACCACAAACAACACTAACCCCGTAAGAACAAACAACACTAACCCCCTAACAACAAGCAACACTAACACCCTAACAACAAAAACTACTAAACCCCAAAAAGAAGAAACCCTAAACCCCTAACAAAAAACACTAACCCCCTAACAACAAACAACACTAAACCCCTAACAAGAAACTAACCTAACCCCGTAACAACAAACAACCCTACCCTCCTAACAACAAACAACCTTAAACCCCTAACAACAAACAACCCTAAACCCCTAACAACAAACAACACTAACACCTAACAACAAAAACCACTAAACCCCAACAATAAACAACCCTAAACCCCTAACAACAAACACTAACAACCTAACAACAAACAACACTAAACCCCTAACAAGAAACTAACCTAACCCTGTAACAACAAACAACCCTAACCTCCTAACAACAAACAACCTTAACCCCCTAACAACAAACAACCCTAAACCCCTAACAACAAACAATCCTAACCCCCTAACAACCAACAACGCACACCCCCTAACCACAAACAACACTAACACCCTAACCACAAACAACACTAACCCCGTAAGAACAAACAACACTAAGCCCCTAACAACAAACAACACTAACACCCTAACAACAAAAACTACTAAACCCTAACAAGAAACAACCCTAAACCCCTAACAACAAACACTAACCCCCTAACAACAAACAACACTAAACCCCTAACAAGAAACTAACCTAACCCCGTAACAACAAACAACCCTAACCTCCTAACAACAAACAACCTTAAACCCCTAACAACAAACAACCCTAAACCCCTAACAAGAAACAAGACTAACACCCTAACAATAAAAACCACTAAACCCCAACAAGAAACAACACTAAACCCCTAACAACAAACACTAACCCCCTAACAACAAACAACACTAAACCCCTAACAAGAAACTAACCTAACCCTATAACAACAAAGAACACTAACCTCCTACAACAAACAATCCTAACCCCCTAACAAACAACAACACTAACCCTCTAAGAACAAACAACACTAACACCCTAACAACAAAAACTACTAAACCCCAACAAGAAACAACCCTAAACCCCTAACAACAAACACTAACCCCCTAACAACAAACAACACTAAACCCCTAACAAGAAACTAACCTAACCCCGTAACAACAAACAACCCTAACCTCCTAACAACAAGCAACCTTAAACCCCTAACAACAAACAACCCTAAACCCCTAACAACAAACAACACTAACACCCTTACAACAAAAACCACTAAACCCCTACAAGAAACAACACTAAACCCCTAACAACAAACACTAACCCCCTAACAAAAAACAACACCAAACCCCTAACAAGAAACTAACCTAACCCCGTAACAACAAACAACCCTAACCTCCTAACAACAAACAACCTTAAACCCCTAACAACAAACAACCCTAAACCCCTAACAAGAAACAAGACTAACACCCTAACAATAAAAACCACTAAACCCCAACAAGAAACAACACTAAACCCATAACAACAAACACTAACCCCCTAACAACAAACAACACTAAACCCCTAACAAGAAACTAACCTAACCCTGTAAAAACAAACACCAGTAACCTCCTAACAACAAACAACCCTAACCCCCTAACAAACAACAACACTAACCCCCTATCCACAAACAACACTAACACCCTAACAACAAAAACTACTAAACCCCAACAAGAAACAACCCTAAACCCGTAACAACAAACACTAACCCCCTAACAACAAACAACACTAAACGTCTAACAAGAAACTAACCTAACCCTGTAACAACAAACCTCCCTAAACTCCTAACAACAAACAACCCTAACCCCCTAACAACAAACAACCCTAAACCCCTAACAACAAACAACACTAACACCCTAACAACAAAAAACACTAAACCCCAACAAGAAACAACACTAAACCCCTAAGAACAAACACTAACCCCCTAACAACAAACAACACTAAACCCCTAACAAGAAACTAACCTAACCCTGTAACAACAAACAACCCTAACCTCCTAACAACGAACCACCTTAACCCCGTAACAACAAACAACCCTAAACCCCTAACAACAAACAATCCTAACCCCCTAACAACCAACAACTCTCACCCCCTAACCACAAACAACACTAACACCCTATCCACAAACAACACTAACACCCTAACAACAAAAACTACTAAACCCCAAAAAGAAACAACCCTAAACCCCTAACAACAAACACTAACCCCCTAGCAACAAACCACACTAAACCCCTAACAAGAAACTAACCTAACCCCGTAACAACAAACAACCCTAACCTCCTAACAACAGACAACCTTAAACCCCTAACAACAAACAACCCTAAACCTCTAACAACAAACAACACTAACACCCTAACAACAAAAAACACTAAACCCCAACAAGAAACAAGACTAAACCCCTAACAACAAACACTAACCCCCTAACAACAAACAACACTAAACCCCTAACAAGAAACTAACCAAACCCTGTAACAACAAACAACCCTAACCTCCTAACAACAAACAACCCTAACCCCCTAACAAACAACAACACTAACCCCCTAACCACAAACAACACTAATACCCTAACAACAAAAACTACTAAACCCCAAGAAGAAACAACCCTAAACCCCTAACAACAAACACTAACCCCCTAACAACAAACAACACTAAACCCCTTACAAGAAACTAACCTAACCCTGTAACAACAAACAGCCTTAACCTCCTAACAACAAACCAGCTTAACCCCCTAACAACAAACAACCCTAAACCCCTAACAACAAACAATCCTAACCCCCTAACAACCAACAACTCTCACCCCCTAACCACAAACAACACTAACACCCTAACCACAAACAACACTAACCCCGTAAGAACAAACAACACTAACCCCCTAACCACAAACAACACTAACACCCTAACAACAAAAACTACTAAACCCCAAAAAGAAACAACCCTAAACCCCTAACAACAAACACCAACTCCATAACAACAAACAACACTAAACCCCTAACAAGAAACTAACCTAACCCCGTAACAACAAACAACCGTAACCTCCTAACAACAAACAACCTTAAACCCCTAACAACAAACAACCCTAAACCCCTAACAACAAACAACACTAACACCCTAACAACAAAAAACACTAAACCCCAACAAGAAACAACACTAAACCCCTAACAACAAACACTAACCCCCTAACAACAAACAACACTAAACCCTTAACAAGAAACTAACCTAACCCTGTAACAAAAAACAACCCTAACCTCCTAACAACAAACAACCTTAACCCCCTAACAACAAACAATCCTAACCCTCTAACAACCAACAACGCTCACAACCTAACCACAAACAACACTAACACCCTAACCACAAACAACACTAACCCCGTAAGAACAAACAACACTAAACCCCTAACAACAAACAACACTAACACCCTAACAACAAAAACTACTAAACCCCAACAAGAAACAACCCTAAACCCCTAACAACAAGCACTAACCCCCTAACAACAAGCAACACTAAACCCCTAACAAGAAACTAACCTAACCCCGTAACAACAAACAACCCTAACCTGCTAACAGCAAACAACCTTAAACCCCTAACAACAAACAACCCTAAACTCCTAACAACAAACAACACTAACACCCTAACAACAAAAAGCACTAAACCCCAACAAGAAACAACACTAAACCCCTAACAACAAACACTAACCCCCTAACAACAAACAACACTAAACTCCTAACAAGAAACTAACCTAACCCTGTAACAACAAACAGCCCTAACCTCCTAACAACAAACCACCTTAACCCCCTAACAACAAACAACCCTAAACCCCTAACAACAAACAATCCTAAACCCCTAACAACAAACAATCCTAACCCCCAACAACCAACAACGCACACCTCCTAACCACAAACAACACTAACACCCTAACAAAAAACTACTAAACCCCAACAAGAAACAATCCTAAACCCCTAACAACAAACACTAACCCCCTAACAACAAACAACACTAAACCCCTAACAAGAAACTAACCTAACCCCGTAAAAACAAACAACCCTAACCTCCTAACAACAAACAACCTTAAACCCCTAACAACAAACAATCCTAACCCCCTAACAACCAACAACACTAACACCCTAACAACAAAAACCACTAAACCCCAACAAGAAACAACACTAAACCCCTAACAACAAACACTAACCCCTAACAACAAACAACACTAAACCCCTAACAAGAAACTAACCTAACCCCGTAACAACAAACAACCCTAACCTCCTAACAGCAAACAACCTTAAACCCCTAACAACAAACAACCCTAAACCCCTAACAACAAACAACACTAACACCCTAACAACAAAAACCACTAAACCCCAACAAGAAACAACACTAAACCCCTAACAACAAACACTAACACCCTAACAACAAACAACACTAAACCCCTAACAAGAAACTAACCTAACCCTGTAAAAACAAACAACCCTAACCTCCTAACAACAAACAACCCTAAGCCCCTAACAAACAACAACACTTACCCCCTAACCACAAACAACACTAACACCCTAACAACAAAAACTACTAAACCCCAACAAGAAACAACCCTAAACCCCTAACAACAAACACTAACCCCCTAACAACAAACAACACTAAACCCCTAACAAGAAACTAACCTAACCCCGTAACAACAAACAACCCTAACCTCCTAACAGCAAACAACCTTAAACCCCTAACAACAAACAACCCTAAACCCCTAACAAAAAACAACACTAACACCCTAACAACAAAAACCACTAAACCCCAACAAGAAACAACACTAAAGCCCTAACAACAAACACTAACCCCCTAACAACAAACAACACTAAACCCCTAACAAGAAACTAACCTAACCCCGTAACAACAAACAACCCTAACCTCCTAACAACAAACAACCTTAAACCCCTAACAACAAACAACCCTAAACCCCTAACAACAAACAACACTAAGACCCTAACAACAAAAACCACTAAACCCCAACAAGAAACAACACTAAACCCCTAACAACAAACACTAACCCCCTAACAACAAACAACACTAAACCCCTAACAAGAAACTAACCTAACCCTGTAACAACAAACAACCCTAACCTCCTAACAACAAAACACCTTAACCCCCTAACAACAAACAACCCTAAACCCCTAACAACAAACAATCCTAACCCCCTAACAACCAACAACTCTCACCCCCTAACCACAAACAACACTAACACCCTAACCACAAACAACACTAACACCCTAACAACAAAAACTACTAAACCCCAAAAAGAAACAACCCTAAACCCCTAACAACAAACACTAACCCCCTAGCAACAAACTACACTAAACCCCTAACAAGAAACTAACCTAACCCCGTAACAACAAACAACCCTAACCTCCTAACAACAAACAACCTCAAACCCCTAACAACAAACAACACTAAACCTCTAACAACAAACAACACTAACACCCTAACAACAAAAAACACTAAACCCCAACAAGAAACAACACTAAGCCCCTAAAAACAAACACTAACCCCCTAACAACAAACAACACTAAACCCCTAACAAGAAACTAACCTAACCCTGTAACAACAAACAACCCTAAAATCCTAACAACAAACAACCCTAACTACCTAACAAACAACAACACTAACCCCCTAACCACAAACAACACTAATACCCTAACACCAAAAACTACTAAATCCCAACAAGAAACAACCCTAAACCCCTAACAACAAACACTAACCCCCTAACAACAAACAACACTAAACCCCTAACAAGAAACTAACCTAACCCCATAAAAACAAACAACCCTAACCTCCTAACGACAAACAACCTTAAACCCCTAACAACAAACAACCCTAAACCCCTAACAACAAACAACACTAACACCCTAACAACAAAAACCACTAAACCCCAACAAGAAAAAACACTAAACCCCTAACAACAAACACTAACCCCCTAACAACAAACAACACTAAACCCCTAACAAGAAACTAACCTAACCCTGTAACAACAAACAGCCCTAACCTCCTAACAACAAACCACCTTAACCCCCTAACAACAAACAACCCTAAACCCCTAACAACAAACAATCCTAACCCCCTAACAACCAACAACTCTCACCCCCTAACCACAAACAACACTAACACCCTAACCACAAACAACACTAACCCCGTAAGAACAAACAACACTAACCCCCTAATCACAAACAACACTAACACCCTAACAACAAAAACTACTAAACCCCAAAAAGAAACAACCCTAAACCCCTAACAACAAACACTAACCCCCTAACAACAAACAACACTAAACCCCTAACAAGAAACTAACCTAACCCCGTAACAACAAACAACCCTAACCTCCTAACAACAAACAACCTTAAACCCCTAACAACAAACAACACTAAACCACTAACAACAAACAACACTAACACCCTAACAACAAAAAACACTAAACCCCAACAAGAAACAACACTAAACCCCTAACAACAAACACTAACGCCATAACAACAAACAACACTAAACCCTTAACAAGAAACTAACCTGACCCTGTAACAAAAAACAACCCTAACCTCCTAACAACAAACAACCTTAACCCCCTAACAACAAACAATCCTAACCCTCTAACAACCAACAACGCTCACCCCCTAACCACAAACAACGCTAACACCCTAACCACAAAGAACACTAACCCCGTAAGAACAAACAACACTAACCCCCTAACAACAAACAACACTAACACCCTAACAACAAAAACTACTAAACCCCAACAAGAAACAACACTAAACCCCTAACAACAAACACTAACCCCCTAACAACAAGCAACACTAAACCCCTAACAAGAAACTAACCTAACCCCGTAACAACAAACAACCCTAACCTCCTAACAGCAAACAACCTTAAACCCCTAACAACAAACAACCCTAAACCCCAAACAACAAAAAACACTAACACCGTAACAACAAAAAACACTAAACCCCAACAAGAAACAACCCTAAACCCCTAACAACAAACAATCCTAACCCCCTAACAACCAACAACGCTCACCCCCTAACCACAAACAACACTAAACCCCTAACAAGAAACTAACCTAACCCTGTAACAACAAACAACCCTAACATCCTAAAAACAAACAACCTTAAACCCCTAACAACAAACAACCCTAAACCCCTAACCACAAACAACACTAACACCCTAACAACTAAAACTACTAAACCCCAACAAGAAACAACCCTAAACCCCTAACAACAAACACTAACCCCGTAACAACAAACAACACTAAACCCCTATCAAGAAACTAACCTATCCCTGTAACAACAAACAACCCTAACCTCCTAACAGCAAACAACCTTAAACCCCTAACAACAAACAACCCTAAACCCCTAACAACAAACACTAACCCCCTAACAACAAACAACACTAAACCCCTAACAAGAAACTAACCTAAACCCGTAACAACAAACAACCCTAACCTCCTAACAACAAACAACCTTAACCCCCTAACAACAAACAACCCTAAACCCCTAACAACAAACAATCCTAACCCCCTAAGAACCAACAACGCACACCCCCTAACCACAAACCACACTAACACCCTAACCTCAAAAAACACTAACCCCGTGAGAACGAACAACACTAACCCCCTAACAACAAACAACACTAACACCCTAACAACAAAAACTACTAAACCCCAACAAGAAACAACCCTAAACCCCTAACAACAAACACTAACCCCCTAACAACAAACAACACTAAACCCCTAACAAGAAACTAACCTAACCCCGTAACAACAAACAACCCTAACCTACTAACAACAAACATCCTTAAACCCCTAACAACAAACAACCCTAAACCCCTAACAACAAACAACACTAACACCCTAACAACAAAAACCACTAAACCTCAACAAGAAACACTAAACCCCTAAGAACAAACACTAACCCCCTAACAACAAACAACACTAAACCCCTAACAAGAAACTAACCTAACCCTGTAAAAACAAACAACCCTAACCTCCTAACAACAAACAACCCTAAGCCCCTAACAAACAACAACACTAACCCCCTAACCACAAACAACACTAACACCCTAACAACAAAAACTACTAAACCCCAACAACAAACAACCCTAACCTCCTAACAGCAAACAACCTTAAACCCCTAACAACAAACAACCCTAAACCCCTAACAACAAACAACACTAACACCCTAACAACAAAAACCACTAAACCCCAACAAGAAACAACACTAAACCCCTAACAACAAAAACTAACCCCCTAACAACGAACAACACTAAACCCCTAACAAGAAACTAACCTAACCCTGTAACAACAAACAACCCTAACCTCCTAACAACAAACCACCTTAACCCCCTAAAAACAAACAACCCTAAACCCCTAACAACAAAGAATCCTAACCCCCTAACAACCAACAACTCTCAACCCCAACCACAAACAACACTAACACCCTAACCACAAACAACACTAACACCCTAACAACAAAAACTACTAAACCCCAAAAAGAAACAACCCTAAACCCCTAACAACAAACACTAACCCCCTAGCAACAAACCACACTAAACCCCTAACAAGAAACTAACCTAAACCCGTAACAACAAACAACCCTAACCTCCTAACAACAAACAACCTTAAACCCCTAACAACAAACAACACTAAACCTCTAACAACAAACAACACTAACACCCTAACAACAAAAAACACTAAACCCCAACAACAAACAAGACTAAGCCCCTAAAAACAAACACTAACCCCCTAACAACAAACAACACTAAACCCCTAACAAGAAACTAACCTAACCCTGTAACAACAAACAACCCTAACCCCCTAACAAACAACAACACTAACCCCCTAACCACAAACAACACTAATACCCTAACAACAAAAACTACTAAACCCCAACAAGAAACAACCCTAAACCCCTAACAACAAACACTAACCCCCTAACAACAAACAACACTAAACCTCTAACAAGAAACTAACCTAACCCCATAACAACAAACAACCCTAACCTCCTAACAACAAACAACTTTAAACCCCTAACAACAAACTACCCTAAACCCCTAACAACAAACAACACTAACACCCTAACAACAAAAACTACTAAACCCCAGCAAGAAACAATCCTAAACCCCTAACAAAAAACACTAACCCACTAACAACAAACAACACTAAACCCCTAACAAGAAACTAACCTAACCCCGTAACAACAAACAACCCTAACCTCCTAACAACAAACAACCTTAAACCCCTAACAACAAACAATCCTAACCCCCTAACAACCAACAACGCTCACCCCCTAAACACAAACAACACTAACACCCTAACCACAAACAACACTAACCCCGTAAGAACAAACAACACTAACCCCCTAACAACAAACAACACTAACACCCTAACAACAAAAACTACTAAACCCCAACAAGAAACAACCCTAAACCTCTAACAACAAACACTAACCCCCTAACAACAAACAACACTAAACCGCTAACAAGAAACTAACCTAACCCCGTAACAACAAACAACCCTAACCTCCTAACAACAAACAACCTTAAACCCCTAACAACAAACAACCCTAAACCCCTAACAACAAACAACACTGACACCCTAACAACAAAAACCACTAAACCCCAACAAGAAACAACAATAAACCCCTAACAACAAACACTAACCCCCTAACAACAAACAACACTAAACCCCTAACAATAAACTAACCTAACCCTGTAACAACAAGCAACCCTAACCTCCTAACAACAAACCCTAACCCCCTAACAAACAACAACACTAAGCCCCTAACCACAAACAACACTAACACCCTAACAACTAAAACTACTAAACCCCAACAAGAAACAACCCTAAACCCCTAACAACAAACACTAACCCCCTAACAACAAAAAACACTAAACCCCTAACAAGAAACTAACCTAACCCTGTAACAACAAACAACCCTAACCTCCTAACAACAAACAACCTTAAACCCCTAACAACAAACAACCCTAAACCCCTAACAACAAACAACACTAACACCCTAACAACAAAAACCACTAAACCCCAAAAAGAAACAACACTAAACCCCTAACAACAAACACTAACCTCCTAACAACAAACAACACTAAACCCCTAACAAGAAACTAACCTAACCCTGTAACAACAAACAACCCTAACCTCCTAACAACAAACAACCTTAACCCCCTAACAACAAACAACCCTAAACCCCTAACAACAAACAATCCTAACCCCCTAACAACCAACAACGCACACCCCAACCACAAACAACACTAACACCCTAACCACAAACAACTCTAACCCCGTAAGAACAAACTACACTAACGCCCTAACAACAAACAAAACTAACACCCTAACAACAAAAACTACTAAACCCCAACAAGAAACAACCCTAAACCCCTAACAACAAACTCTAACCCCTTAACAGCAAACAACACTAAACCCCTAACAAGAAACTAGCCTAAACCCGTAACAACAAACAACCCTAACCTCCTAACAACAAACAACCTTAAGCCCCTAACAACAAACAACCCTAAACCCCTAACAACAAACAACACTAACACCCTAACAACAAAAACCACTAAACCCCAACAAGAAACAACACTAAACCCCTAACAACAAACACTAACCCCCTAACAACAAACAACACTAAACCCCTAACAATAAACTAACCTAACCCTGTAACAACAAACAACCCTAACCTCCTAACAACAAACAACCCTAACCCCCTAACAAACAACAACACTAAGCCCCTAACCACAAACAACATTAACACCCTAACAACTAAAACTACTAAACCCCAACAAGAAACAACCCTAAACCCCTAACAACAAACACTAACCCCCTAACAACAAACAACACTAAACCCCTAACAAGATACTAACCTAACCCCGTAACAACAAACAACCCTAACCTCCTAACAACAAACAACCTTAAACCCCTAACAACAAACAACCCTAAACCCCTAACAAGAAACAACACTAACACCCTAACAACAAAAACCACTAAACCCCAAGAAACAACACTAAACCCCTAACAACAAACACTAAGCTCCTAACAACAAACAACTCTAAACCCCTAACAAGAAACTAACCTAACTCTGTAACAACAAACAACCCTAACCTCCTAACAACAAACAACCTTAACCCCCTAACAACAAACAACACTAAACCCCTAACAACAAACAATCCTAACCCCCTAACAACCAACAACGCACACCCCCTAACCACAAACAACACTAACACCCTAACCACAAACAACACTAACCCCGTAAGAACAAACAACACTAACCCCCTAACAACAAACAACACTAACACCCTAACAACAAAAACTACTAAACCCCAACAAGAAACATTCTTAAACCCCTAACAACAAACACTAACCTCCTAACAACAAACAACACTAAACCTCTAACAAGAAACTAACCTAACCCTGTAACAACAAACAACCCTAACCTCCTAACAACAAACAACCTTAACCCCCTAACAACAAACAACCCTAAACCCCTAACAACAAACAATCCTAACCCCCTAACAACCAACAACGCACACCCCCTAACCACAAACAACACTAACACCCTAACCACAAACAACACTAACCCCGTAAGAACAAACAACTCTAACCCCCTAACAACAAACAACACTAACACTCTAACAACAAAAACTACTAAACCCCAACAAGAAACAACCCTAAACCCCTAACAAAAAACACTAACCCCCTATCAACAAACAACACTAAACCCCTAACAAGAAACTAACCTAACCCCGTAACAACAAACAACCCTAACCTCGTAACAACAACCTTAAACCCCTAACAACAAACAACCCTAAACCCCTAACAACAAACAACACTAACACCCTAACAACAAAAACCACTTAACCCCAACAAGAAATAACACTAAACCCCTAACAACAAACACTTACCCCCTAACAACAAACAACACTAAACCCCTAACAAGAAACTAACCTAACCCTGTAACAACAAACAGCCCTAACCTCCTAACAACAAACAACCTTAACCCCCTAATAACAAACAACCCTAAACCCCTAACAACAAACAATCCTAACCACCTAACAACCAACAACGCTCACCCCCTAACCACAAACAACGCTAACACCCTAACCACAAACAACACTAACCCCGTAAGAACAAACAACACTAACCCCCTAACCACAAACAACACTAACACCCTAACAACAAAAACTACTAAACCCCAACAAGAAACAACCCTAAACCCCTAACAACAAACTCTAACCCCCTAACAGCAAACAACACTAAACCCCTAACAAGAAACTAGCCTAAACCCGTAACAACAAACAACCCTAACCTCCTAACAACAAACAACCTTAAGCCCCTAACAACAAACAACCCTAAACCCCTAACAACAAACAATCCTAACCCCCTAACAACCAACAACGCACACCCCCTAACCACAAACAACACTAACACCCTAACCACAAACAACACTAACCCCGTAAGAACAAACAACTCTAATCCCCTAACAACAAACAACACTAACACCCTAACAAAAAAAACTACTAAACCCCAACAAGAAACAACCCTAAACCCCTAACAAAAAACACTAACCCCATAACAACAAACAACACTAAACCCCTAACAAGAAACTTACCTAACCCCGTAACAACAAACAACCCTAACCTCCTAACAACAACCTTAAACCCCTAACATCAAACAACCCTAAACCCCTAACAACAAACAACACTAACACCCTAACAACAAAAACCACTTAACCCCAACAAGAAATAACACTAAACCCCTAACAACAAACACTAACCCCCTAACAACAAAGAACACTAAACCCCTAACAAGAAACTAACCTAACCCTGTAACAACAAACAGCCCTAACCTCCTAACAACAAACAACCTTAACCCCCTAATAACAAACAACCCTAAACCCCTAACAACAAACAACTCTCACCCCCTAACCACAAACAACACTAACACCCTAACCACAAACAACACTAACCCCGTAAGAACAAACAACACTAACCCGTTAACCACAAACAACACTAACACCCTAACAACAAAAACTGCTAAACCTCAAAAAGAAACAACCCTAAATCCCTAACAACAAACACTAACCCCCTAACAACAAACAACACTAAACCCCTAACAAGAAACTAAACTAACCCCGTAACAACAAACAACCCTAACCTCCTAACAACAAACAACCTTAAACCCCTAACAACAAACAACCCTAAACCCCTAACAACAAACAGCACTAACACCCTAACAACAAAAAACACTAAACCCCAACAAGAAACATCACTAAACCCCTAACAACAAACACTAACCCCCTAACAACAAACAACACTAAACCCTTAACAAGAAACTAACCTAACCCTGTAACAAAAAACAACCCTAACCTCCTAACAACAAACAACCTTAACCCCCTAACAACAAACAATCCTAACCCTCTAACAACCAACAACGCTCACCCCCTAACCACAAACAACACTAACACATTAACCACAAACAACACTAACCCCGTAAGAACAAACAACACTAACCCCCTAAAAACAAACAACACTAACACCCTAACAACAAAAACTACTAAACCCCAACAAGAAACAACCCTAAACCCCTAACAACAAACACTAACCCCCTAACAACAAGCAACACTAAAACCCTAACAAGAAACTAACCTAACCCCGTAACAACAAACAACCCTAACCTCCTAACAGCAAACAACCTTAAACCCCTAACAACAAACAACCCTAAACCCCTAACAACAAACAACACTAACACCCTAACAACAAAAACCACTAAACCCCAACAAGAAACAACACTAAACCCCTAACAACAAACACCAACCCCCTAACAACAAACAACACTAAACCCCTAACAAGAAACTAACCTAACCCTGTAACAACAAACAGCCCTAACCTCCTAACAACAAACCACCTTAACCCCCTAACAACAAACGACCCTAAACCCCTAACAACAAACAATCCTAACCCTCTAACAACCAACAACTCTCACCCCCTAACCACAAACAACACTAACACCCTAACCACAAAAACACTATACCCGTAAGAACAAACAACACTAACCCCCTAACAACAAGCAACACTAACACCCTAACAACAAAAACTACTAAACCCCAAAAAGAAGCAACCCTAAACCCCTAACAACAAACACTAACCCCCTAACAACAAACAACACTAAACCCCTAACAAGAAACTAACCTAACCCCGTAACAACAAACAACCCTACCCTCCTAACAACAAACAACCTTAAACCCCTAACAACAAACAAACCTAAACCCCTAACAACAAACAACCCTAAACCCCTAACAACAAACAACACTAACACCTAACAACAAAAACCACTAAACCCCAACAGGAAACAACCCTATACCCCTAACAACAAACACTAACCCCCTAACAACAAACAACACTAAACTCCTAACAAGAAACTAACCTAACCCTGTAACAACAAACAACCCTAACCTCCTAACAACAAACAACCTTTACCCCCTAACAACAAACAACCCTAAACCCCTAACAACAAACAATCCTAACCCCGTAACAACCAACAACGCACACCCCCTAACCACAAACAACACTAACACCCTAACCACAAACAACACTAACCCCCTAACAAAAAACAACACTAACACCCTAACAACAAACAATCCTAACCCGCTAACAACCAACAACTCTCACCCCTAACCACAAACAACACTAACACCCTAACCACAAACAACACTAACCCCGTAAGAACAAACAACACTAACCCCCTAACAACAAACAACACTAACACCCTAACAACAAAAAACACTAAACCCAACAAGAAACAACCGTAAACCCCTGACAACAAACACTAACCCCCTAACAACAAACAACACTAAACCCCTAACATGAAACTAACCTAACCCTGTAACAACAAACAACCCTAACCTCCTAACAACAACCCTAACCGCCTAACAAACAACAACACTAACTCCCTAACCACAAACAACACTAACACCCTAGCAACAAAAACTACTAAACCCCCACAAGAATCAACACTAAACCCCTAACAACAAACACTAACCCCCTAACAACAAACAACACTAAACCCCTAACAAGAAACTAACCTAACCCCGTAACAACAAACAACCCTAACCTCCTAACAACAAACAACCTTAAACCCCTAACAACAAACAACCCTAAACCCCTAACAACAAACAACACTAACACCCTAACAACAAAAACCACTAAACTCCAATAAGAAACAACACTAAACCCCTAACAACAAACACTAACCCCCTAACAACAAACAACACTAAACCCCTAACAAGAAACTAACCTAACCCTGTAACAACAAACAACCCTAACCTCCTAACAACAAACAACCTTAACCCCCTAACAACAAACAACCCTAAACCCCTAACAACAAACAATCCTAAACTCCTAACAACCAACAACTCTCACCCCCTAACCACAAACTACACTAACACCCTAACCACAAACAACACTAACCCCGTAAGAACAAACAACACTAACCCCATAACGACAAACAACACAAACACCCTAACAACAAAAACTACTATACCCCAACAAGAAACAACCCTAAACCCCTAACAACAAACACTAAACCCCTAACAACAAAAAACACTAAACCCCTAACAAGAAACTAACCTAACCCCGTAACAACAAATAACCCTAACCTCCTAAAAAGGAACAACCTTAAACCCCTAACAACAAACTACCCTAAACCCCTAACAACAAACAACACTAACACCCGAACAACAAAAACCACTAAACCCCAACAAGAAACAACACTAAACCCCTAACAACAAACACTAACCCCCTAACAACAAACAACACTAAACCCCTAACAATAAACTAACCTAACGCTGTAACAACAAACAACCCTAACCTCCTAACAAGAAACAACCCTAACCCCCTAACAAACAACAACACTAAGCCCTTAACCACAAACAACACTAACACCCTAACAACAAAAACCACTAAACCCCAACAAGAAACAACACTAAACCCCTAACAACAAACACTAACCCCCTAACAACGAACAACACTAAACCCCTAACAAGAAACTAACCTAACCCTGTAAAAACAAACAACCCTAACCTCCTAACAACAAACAACCCTAACCCCCTAACAAACAACAGCACTAACCCCCTAACCACAAACAACACTAGCAGCCTAACAACAAAAACTACTAAACCCCAACAAGAAACAACCCTAAACCCCTAACAACAAACACTAACCCCCTAACAACAAACAACACTAAACCCCTACAAGAAACTAACCTAACCCCGTAACAACAAACAACCCTAACCTCCTAACAGCAAACAACCCTAAACCCCTAACAACAAAAAACCCTAAACCCCTAACAACAAACAACACTAACACCCTAACAACAAAAACCACTAAACCCCAACAACAAACAACACTAAACCCCTAACAACAAACACTAACCCCCTAACAACAAACAACACTAAACCCCTAACAAGAAACTAACCTAACCCTGTAACAACAAACAGCCCTAACCTCCTAACAACAAACAACCTTAACCCCCTAACAACAAACAACCCTAAACCCTTAAGAACAAACAATCCTAACCCCCTAACAACCAACAACTCTCACCCCCTAACCACAAACAACACTAACACCCTAACCACACACAACACTAACCCCGTAAGAACAAACAACACTAACCCCCTAACCACAAACAACACTAACACCCTAACAACAAAAACTACTAAACCCCAACAAGAAACAACCCTAAACCCCTAACAACAAACACTAACCCTCTAACAGCAAACAACACTAAACCCCTAACAAGAAACTAACCTAACCCCGTAACAACAAACAACCCTAACCTCCTAACAACAAACAACCTTAAACCCCTAACAACAAACAACCCTAAACCCCTAACAACAAACAACACTAACACCCTAACAACAAAAACCACTAAACCCCAACAAGAAACAACTCTAAACCCCTAACAACAAACACTAACCCCCTAACAACAAACAACACTAAACCCCTAACAAGAAACTAACCTAACCCTGTAACAACAAACAACCCTAACCTCCTAACAAAAAACAACCTTATCCCCCTAACAAACAACAACACTAACACCCTAACCACAAACAACACTAACACCCTAACAACAAAAACTACTAAACCCCAACAAGAAACAGCCCTAAACCCCTAACAACAAACACTAACCCCCTAACAACAAAAAACACTAAACCCCTAACAAGAAAATAACCTAACCCCGTAACAACAAACAACCCTAACCTCCTAACAACAAACAATCTTAAACCCCTAACAACAAACAACCCTAAACCCCTAACAACAAAGAACACTAACACCCTAACAACAAAACCCACTAAACCCCAACAAGAAACAACACTAAACCCCTAACAACAAATACTAACCCCCTAACAACAAACAACACTAAACCCCTAACAGGAAACTAACCTAACCCTGTAACAACAAAGATCCCTAACCTCCTAACAACAAACAACCTTAACCCCCTAACAACAAACAATCCTAACCCCCTAACAACCAACAACGCACACCCCCTAACCACAAACAACACTAACACCCTAACCACAAACAACACTAACCCCGTAAGAACAAACAACACTAACCCCCTAACCACAAACAACACTAACACCCTAACCACAAACAACACTAACCCCGTAAGAACAAACAACACTAACCCCCTAACAACAAACAACACTAACACCCTAACAACAAAAACTACTAAACCCCAACAAGAAACAACCCTAAACCCCTAACAACAAACACTAACCCCCTAACAACAAACAACACTAATCCCCTAACAAGAAACTAACCTAACCCCGTAACAACAAACAACCCTAACCTCCTAACAACAAACAACCTTAAACCCCTAACAACAAACAACCCTAAACCCCTAACAACAAACAACACTAACACACTAACAACAAAAAACACTAAACCCCAACAAGAAACAACACTAAACCCCTAACAACAAACACTAACCCCCTAACAACAAACAACACTAAACCCCTAACAAGAAACTAACCTAACACTGTAACAACAAACAACCCTAACCTCCTAACAACAAATAATCCTAACGCCCTAACAAACAACAACACTAACCCCCTAACCACAAACAACACTAACACCCTAAGAAAAACTACTAAACCCCAACAAGAAACAACCCTAAACCCCTAACAACAAACACTAACCCCCTAACAGCAAACAACACTAAACCCCTAACAAGAAACTAACGTAACCCCCTAACAACCAACAATGCACACCCCCTAACCACAAACAACACTAACACCCTAACCACAAACAACACTAAGCCCGTAAGAACAAACTACACTAACCCCCTAACAACAAACAACACTAACACCCTAACAACAAAAACTACTAAACCCAACAAGAATCAACCCTAAACCCCTAACAACAAACACTAACCCCCTAACAACAAACAACACTAAACCCCTAACAAGCAACTTACCTAGCCCCGTAACAACAAACAACCCTAACCTCCTAACAACAAACAACCTTAAACCCCTAACAACAAACAACCCTAAACCCCTAACAACAAACAACACTAACGCCCTAACAACAAAAACCACTAAACCCCAACAAGAAACAACACTAAACCCCTAACAACAAACACTAACCCCCTAACAACAAACAACACTAAACCCCTAACAAGAAACTAACCTAACCCTGTAAAAACAAACAACCCTAACCTCCTAACAACAAACAACCCTAACCCCCTAACAAACAACAACACTAACCCCCTAACCACAAACAACACTAACACCCTAACAACAAAAAGTACTAAACCCCAACAAGAAACAACCCTAAACCCCTAACAACAAACACTAACCCCCTAACAACAAACAACACTAAACCCCTAACAAGAAACTAACCTTACCCTGTAACAACAAACAACCCTAACCTCCTAACAGCAAACAACCTTAAACCCCTAACAACAAACAACCCTAAACCCCTAACAACAAACAACACTAACACCCTAACAACAAAAACCACTAAACCCCAACAAGAAACAACCCTAAACCCCTAACAAAAAACACTAACCCCCTAACAACAAACAACACTAAACCCCTTACAAGAAAATAACCTAACCCTGTAACAACAAACAACCCTAACCTCCTAACAACAAACAACCTTATACCCCTAACAACAAACAACCCTAAACCCCTAACAACAAAAAACACTAACACCCTAACAACCAACAACGCACACCCCCTAACCACAAACAACACTAACACCCTAACCACAAACAACACTAACCCCGTAAGAACAAACTACACTAACGCCCTAACAACAAACAAAACTAACACCCTAACAACAAAAACTACTAAACCCCAACAAGAAACAACCCTAAACCCCTAACAACAAACACTAACCCCCTAACAACAAACAACACTAAACCCCTAACAAGAAACTAACCTAACCCCGTAACAACAAACAACCCTAACCTCCTATCAACAAACAACCTTAAACCCCTAACAACAAACAACCCTAAACCCCTAACAACAAACAACACTAACACCCTAACAACAAAAACCACTAAACCCCAACAAGAAACAACACTAAACCCCTAACAACAAACACTAACCCCCTAACAACAAACAACACTAAACCCCTAACAAGAAACTAACCTAACCCTGTAACAACAAACTACCCTAACCTCCTAACAAAAAACAACCTTAACCCCCTAACAAACAACAACACTAACCCCCTAACCACAAACAACACTAACACCCTAACAACAAAAACTACTAAACCCCAACAAGAAACAACCCTAAACCCCTAACAACAAACACTAACCCCCTAACAACAAACAACACTAAACCCCTAACAAGAAACGAACCTAACCCCGTAACAACAAACAACCCTAACCCCCTAACAACAAACAACCTTAAACCCCTGACAACAAACAACCCTAAACATCTAACAAGAAACAACACTAACACCCTAACAACAAAAACCACTAAACCCCAACAAGAAACAACACTAAACCCCTAACAACAAACACTAACCCCCTAACAACAAACAACACTAAACCCCTAACAAGAAACTAACCTAACTCTGTAACAACAAACAACCCTAACCTCCTAACAACAAACAACCTTAACCCCCTAACAACAAACAACCCTAAACCCCTAACAACAAACAATCCTAACCCCCTAACAACCAACAACGCACACCCCAACCACAAACAACACTAACACCCTAACCACAAACAACACTAACCCCGTAAGAACAAACAACACTAACTCCCTAACAACAAACAACACTAACACCCTAACAACAAAAACTACTAAACCCCACCAAGAAACATTCCTAAACCCTTAACAACAAACACTAACCCCCTAACAACAAACAACACTAAACCCCTAACAAGAAACTAACCTAACCCTGTAACAACAAACAACCCTAACCTCCTAAAAACAAACAACCTTAACCCCCTAACAACAAACAACCCTAAACCCCTAACAACAAACAATCCTAACCCCCTAACAACCAACAACGCACACCCCCAACCACAAACAACACTAACACCCTAACCACAAACAACACTAACCCCGTAAGAACAAACAACACTAACTCCCTAACAACAAACAACACTAACACCCTAACAACAAAAACTACTAAACCCCACCAAGAAACATTCCTAAACCCCTAACAACAAACACTAACCCCTAACAACAAACAACACTAAACCCCTAACAAGAAACTAACCTAACCCTGTAACAACAAACAACCCTAACCTCCTAACAACAAACAACCTTAACCCCCTAACAACAAACAACCCTAAACCCCTAACAACAAACAATCCTAACCCCCTAACAACCAATAACGCTCATCCTCTAACCACAAACAACACTAACACCCTAACCACAAACAACACAAACCCCGTAAGAACAAACAACACTAACCCCCTAACAACAAACAACACTAACACCCTAACAACAAAAACTACTAAACCCCAACAAGAAAAAACCCTACACCCCTAACAACAAACACTAACCCCCTAACAACAAACAACACTAAACCCCTAACAAGAAACTAACCTAACCCCGTAACAACAAACAACCCTAACCTCCTAACAACAAACAACCCTAAACCCCTAACAACTAACAACCCTCCCCTTCTAACAACAAACAACCCTAACCCCCTAACAAACAACAACACTAACCCCCTAACCACAAACAACACTAACACCCTAACAACAAAAACTACTAAAAAACAACAAGAAACAACCCTAAAGCCCTAAAAACAAACACTAACCCCCTAACAACAAACAACACTAAACCCCTAACAAGAAACTAACCTAACCCCGTAACAACAAACAACCCTAACCTCCGAACAACAAACAACCTTAAACTCCTAACAACAAAAAACCCTAAACCCCTAACAACAAACAACACTAACACCCTAACAACAAAAACCACTAAACCCCAACAACAAACAACCCTAACCCCCTAACAAACAACAACACTAACCCCCTAACCACAAACAACACTAACACCCTAACAAGAAAAACTACTAAACTCCAACAAGAAACAACCTTAAACCCCTAACAACAAACACTAACCCCCTAACAACAAACAACCCTAAACACCTAACAACAAACAACACTAACACCCTAACAATAAAAACCACTAAACCCCAACAAGAAACAACACTAAACCCGTAACAACAAACACTAACCCCCTAACAACAAACAACACTAAACCCCTAACAAGAAACTAACCTAACCCTGTAACAACAAACAGCCCTAACCTCCTAACAACAAACAACCTTAACCCCCTAACAACAAACAACCCTAAACCCCTAACAACAAACAATCCTAACCCCCTAACAACCAACAAGTCTCACCCCCTAACCACAAACAACACTAACACCCTAACCACAAACAACACTAACCCCGTAAGAACAAACAACACTAACCCCCTAACCACAAACAACACTAACACCCTAACCACAAACAACACTAACACCCTAACAACAAAAACTACTAAACCCCAACAAGAAACAGCCCTAAACCCCTAACAACAAACACTAACCCCCTAACAACAAAAAACACTAAACCCCTAACAAGAAAATAACCTAACCCCGTAACAACAAACAACCCTAACCTCCTAACAACAAACAATCTTAAACCCCTAACAACAAACAACCCTAAACCCCTAACAACAAAGAACACTAACACCCTAACAACAAAAACCACTAAACCCCAACAAGAAACAACACTAAACCCCTAACAACAAACACTAACCCCCTAACAACAAACAACACTAAACCCCTAACATGAAACTAACCTAACCCTGTAACAACAACGATCCCTAACCTCCTAACAACAAACAACCTAAACCCCCTAACAACAAACAACCCTAAACCCCTAACAACAAACAATCCTAACCCCCTAACAACCAACAACGCACACCCCCTAACCACAAACAACACTAACACCCTAACCACAAACAACACTAACCCCGTAAGAACAAACAACACTAACCCCCTAACCACAAACAACACTAACACCCTAACCACAAACAACACTAACCCCGTAAGAACAAACAACACTAACCCCCTAACAACAAACAACACTAACACCCTAACAACAGAAACTACTAAATCCCAACAAGAAACAACCCTAAACCCCTAACAACAAACACTAACCCCCTAACAACAAACAACACTAATCCCCTAACAAGAAACTAACCTAACCCCGTAACAACAAACAACCCTAACCTCCTAACAACAAACAACCTTAAACCCCTAACAACAAACAACCCTAAACCCCTAACAACAAACAACACTAACACACTAACAACAAAAAACACTAAACCCCAACAAGAAACAACACTAAACCCCTAACAACAAACACTAACCCCCTAACAACAAACAACACTAAACCCCTAACAAGAAACTAACCTAACCCTGTAACAACAAACAACCCTAACCTCCTAACAACAAATAACCCTAACCCCCTGACAAACAACAACACTAACCCCCTAACCACAAACAACACTAACACCCTAACAAAAACTACTAAACCCCAACAAGAAACAACCCTAAATCCCTAACAACAAACACTAACCCCCTAACAGCAAACAACACTAAACCCCTAACAAGAAACTAACGTAACCCCCTAACAACCAACAATGCACACCCCCTAACCACAAACAACACTAACACCCTAACCACAAACAACACTAAGCCCGTAAGAACAAACTACACTAACCCCCTAACAACAAACAACACTAACACCCTAACAACAAAAACTACTAAACCCAACAAGAATCAACCCTAAACCCCTAACAACAAACACTAACCCCCTAACAACAAACAACACTAAACCCCTAACAAGCAACTTACCTAACCCCGTAACAACAAACAACCCTAACCTCCTAACAACAAACAACCTTAAACCCCTAACAACAAACAACCCTAAACCCCTAACAACAAACAACACTAACGCCCTAACAACAAAAACCACTAAACCCCAACAAGAAACAACACTAAACCCCTAACAACAAACACTAAACCCCTAACAACAAACATCACTAAACCCCTAACAAGAAACTAACCTAACCCTGTAAAAACAAACAACCCTAACCTCCTAACAACAAACAACCCTAACCCCCTAACAAACAACAACACTAACCCCCTAACCACAAACAACACTAACACCCTAACAACAAAAAGTACTAAACCCCAACAAGAAACAACCCTAAACCCCTAACAACAAACACTAACCCCCTAACAACAAACAACACTAAACCCCTAACAAGAAACTAACCTAACTCTGTAACAACAAACAACCCTAACCTCCTAACAGCAAACAACCTTAAACCCCTAACAACAAACAACCCTAAACCCCTAACCACAAACAACACTAACACCCTAACAACAAAAACCACTAAACCCCAACAAGAAACAACCCTAAACCCCTAACAAAAAACACTAACCCCCTAACAACAAACAACACTAAACCCCTTACAAGAAAATAACCTAACCCTGTAACAACAAACAACCCTAACCTCCTAACAACAAACAACCTTATACTCCTAACAACAAACAACCCTAAACCCCTAACAACAAAAAACACTAACACCCTAACAACAAAAAACACTAAACCCCAACAAGAAACAACACTAAACCCCTAACAACAAACACTAACCCCCTAACAACAAACAACACTAAACCCCTAACAAGAAACTAACCTAAACCCGTAACAACAAACAACCCTAACCTCCTAACAACAAACAACCTTAAGCCCCTAACAACAAACAACCCTAAACCCCTAACAACAAACAATCCTAACCCCCTAACAAACAACAACACTAAGCCCCTAACCACAAACAACACTAACACCCTAACAACTAAAACTACTAAACCCCAACAAGAAACAACCCTAAACCCCTAACAAGAAACACTAACCCCCTAACAACAAACAACCCTAAACCCCTAACAAGAAACAACACTAACACCCTAACAACAAAAACCACTAAACCCCAACAAGAAACAACACTAAACCCCTAACAACAAACACTAACCTCCTAACAACAAACAACACTAAACCCCTAACAAGAAACTAACCTAACTCTGTAACAACAAACAACCCTAACCTCCTAACAACAAACAACCTTAACCCCCTAACAACAAACAACCCTAAACCCCTAACAACAAACAATCCTAACCCCCTAACAACCAACAACGCACACCCCCTAACCACAAGCAACACTAACACCCTAACCACAAACAACACTAACCCCGTAAGAACAAACAACACTAACCCCCTAACAACAAACAACACTAACACCCTAACAACAAAAATTACTAAACCCCAACAAGAAACATTCCTAAACCACTAACAACAAACACTAACCCCCTAACAACAAACAACACTAAACCCCTAACAAGA
This sequence comes from Loxodonta africana, assembly GCF_030014295.1. NCBI lineage: Eukaryota > Metazoa > Chordata > Mammalia > Proboscidea > Elephantidae > Loxodonta > Loxodonta africana. The sequence continues at coordinate 414,332 of NW_026974827.1, forward strand.
AACTAACCTAACCCCGTAACAACAAACAACCCTAACCTCCTAACAACAAACAACCTTAAACCCCTAACAACAAACAACCCTAAATCCCTATCAACAAACAACACTAACACCCTAACAACAAAAACCACTAAACCCCAACAAGAAACAACACTAAACCCCTAACAACAAACACTAACCCCTTAACAACAAACAACACTAAACCCCTAACAAGAAACTAACCTAACCCTGTAACAACAAACAACCCTAACCTCCTAACAACAAACAACCTTAACCCCCTAACAACAAACAACCCTAAACCCCTAACAACAAACAATCCTAACCCCCTAACAACCAATAACGCTCATCCTCTAACCACAAACAACACTAACACCCTAACCACAAACAACACAAACCCCGTAAGAACAAACAACACTAACCCCCTAACAACAAACAACACTAACACCCTAACAACAAAAACTACTAAACCCCAACAAGAAAAAACCCTAAACCCCTAACAACAAACACTAACCCCCTAACAACAAACAACACTAAACCCCTAACAAGAAACTAACATAACTCCGTAACAACAAACAACCCTAACCTCCTAACAACAAACAACCCTAAACCCCTAACAACAAACAACCCTAAACTTCTAACAACAAACAACCCTAACCCCCTAACAAACAACAACACTAACCCCCTAACCACAAACAACACTAACACCCTAACAACAAAAACTACTAAAAAACAACAAGAAACAACCCTAAAGCCCTAAAAACAAACACTAACCCCCTAACAACAAACAACACTAAACCCCAACAAGAAACTAACCTAACCCCGTAACAACAAACAACCCTAACCTCCTAACAACAAACAACCTTAAACCCCTAACAACAAAAAACCCTAAACCCCTAACAACAAACAACACTAACACCCTAACAACAAAAACCACTAAACCCCAACAACAAACAACCCTAACCCCCTAACCAACAACAACACTAACCCCCTAACCACAAACAACACTAACACCCTAACAAGAAAAACTACTAAACTCCAACAAGAAACAACACTAAACCCGTAACAACAAACACTAACCCCCTAACAACAAACAACACTAAACCCCTAACAAGAAACTAACCTAACAATGTAACAACAAACAACCCTAAACCCCTAACAACAAACAATCCTAACCCCCTAACAACCAACAACGCACACCCCCTAACCACAAACAACACTAACACGCTAACCACAAACAACAATAACCCCGTAAGAACAAACTACACTAACGCCCTAACAACAAACAAAACTAACACCCTAACAACAAAAACTACTAAACCCCAACAAGAAACAACCCTAAACCCCTAACAACAAACACTAACCCCCTAACAACAAACAACACTAAACCCCTAACAAGAAACTAACCTAACCCTGTAACAACAAACAACCCTAACCTCCTAACAAAAAACAACCTTAACCCCCTAACAAACAACACTAACCCCCTAACCACAAACAACACTAACACCCTAACAACAAAAACTACTAAACCCCAAGAAGAAACAACCCTAAACCCCTAACAACAAACACTAACCCACTAACAACAAACAACACTAAACCCCTAACAAGAAACGAACCTAACCCCGTAACAACAAACAACCCTAACCCCCTAACAACAAACAACCTTAAACCCCTAACAACAAACAACCCTAAACATCTAACAAGAAACAACACTAACACTCTAACAACAAAAACCACTAAACCCCAACAAGAAACAACACTAAACCCCTAACAACAAACACTAACCTCCTAACAACAAACAACACTAAACCCCTAACAAGAAACTAACCTAACTCTGTAACAACAACCAACCCTAACCTCCTAACAACAAACAACCTTAACCCCCTAACAACAAACAACCCTAAACCCCTAACAACAAACAATCCTAACCCCCTAACAACCAACAACGCACACCCCCTAACCACAAACAACACTAACACCCTAACCACAAACAACACTAACCCCGGAAGAACAAACAACACTAACCCCCTAACAACAAACAACACTAACACCCTAACAACAAAAACTACTAAACCCCAACAAGAAACATCCCTAAACCCCTAACAACAAACACTAACCCCCTAACAACAAACAACACTAAACCCCTAACAAGAAACTAACCTAACCCCGTAACAACAAACAACCCTAACCTCCTAACAACAAACAACCTTAAACCCCTAACAACAAACAACCCTAAACCCCTATCAACAAACAACACTAACACCCTAACAACAAAAACCACTAAACCCCAACAAGAAACAACACTAAACCCCTAACAACAAACACTAACCCCCTAACAACAAACAACACTAAACCCCTAACAAGAAACTAACCTAACCCTGTAACAACAATCAACCCTAACCTCCTAACAACAAACAACCTTAACCCCCTAACAACAAACAACCCTAAACCCCTAACAACAAACAATCCTAACCCCCTAACAACCAATAACGCTCATCCTCTAACCACAAACAACACTAACACCCTAACCACAAACAACACAAACCCCGTAAGAACAAACAACACTAACCCCCTAACAACAAACAACACTAACACCCTAACAACAGAAACTACTAAACCCCAACAAGAAAAAACCCTAAACCCCTAACAACAAACACTAACCCCCTAACAACAAACAACACTAAACCCCTAACAACAAACTAACATAACTCCGTAACAACAAACAACCCTAACCTCCTAACAACAAACAACCCTAAACCCCTAACAACAAACAACCCTAACCTTCTAACAACAAACAACCCTAACCCCCTAACAAACAACAACACTAACCCCCTAACCACAAACAACACTAACACCCTAACAACAAAAACTACTAAAAAACAACAAGAAACAACCCTAAAGCCCTAACAACAAACACTAACCCCCAACAACAAACAACACTAAACCCCTAACAAGAAACTAACCTAACCCCGTAACAACAAACAACCCTAACCTCCTAACAACAAACAACCTTAAACCCCTAACAACAAAAAACCCTAAACCCCTAACAACAAACAACACTAACACCCTAACAACAAAAACCACTAAACCCCAACAACAAACAACCCTAACCCCCTAACAAACAACAACACTAACCCCCTAACCACAAACAACACTAACACCCTAACAAGAAAAACTACTAAACTCCAACAAGAAACAACCTTAAACCCCTAACAACAAACACTAACCCCCTAACAACAAACAACCCTAAACACCTAACAACAAACAACACTAACACCCTAACAATAAAAACCACTAAACCCCAACAAGAAACAACACTAAACCCGTAACAGCAAACACTAACCCCCTAACAACAAACAACACTAAACCCCTAACAAGAAACTAACCTAAGAATGTAACAACAAACAACCCTAACATCCTAACAACAAACATCCTTAACCGACTAACAACAAACAACCATAAACCCCTAACAACAAACAATCCTAACCCCCTAACAACCAACAACGCACACCCCCTAACCACAAACAACACTAACACCCTAACCACAAACAACACTAACCCCGTAAGAACAAACTACACTAACGCCCTAACAACAAACAAAACTAACACCCTAACAACAAAAACTACTAAACCCCAACAAGAAACAACCCTACACCCCTAACAACAAACACTAACCCCCTAACAACAAACAACACTAAACCCCTAAGAAGAAACTAACCTAAATCCGTAACAACAAACAACCCTAACCTCCTAACAACAAACAACCTTAAACCCCTAACAACAAACAACCCTAAACCCCTAACAACAAACAACACTAACACCCTAACAACAAAAAACACTAAACCCCAACAAGAAACAACACTAAACCCCTAACAACAAACACTAACCCCCTAACAACAAAAAACACTAAACCCCTAACAAGAAACTAACCTAACCCCGTAACAACAAACAACCCTAAACCCCTAACAACAAACAACACTAACACCCTAACAACAAAAACCACTAAACCCCAACAAGAAACAACACTAAACCCCTAACAACAAACACTAACCCCCTAACAACAAACAACACTAAACCCCTAACAAGAAACTAACCTAACCCTGTAACAACAAACAACCCTAACCTCCTAACAAAAAACAACCTTAACCCCCTAACAAACAACAACACTAACCCCCTAACCACAAACAACACTAACACCCTAACAACAAAAACTACTAAACCCCAACAAGAAACAACCCTAAACCCCTAACAACAAACACTAACCCCCTAACAACAAACAACACTAAACCCCTAACAAGAAACGAACCTAACCCCGTAACAACAAACAACCCTAACTCCCTAACAACAAACAACCTTAAACCCCTAACAACAAACAACCCTAAACATCTAACAAAAAACAACACTAACACTCTAACAACAAAAACCACTAAACCCCAACAAGAAACAACACTAAACCCCTAACAACAAACACTAACCTCCTAACAACAAACAACACTAAACCCCTAACAAGAAACTAACCTAACTCTGTAACAACAACCAACCCTAACCTCCTAACAACAAACAACCTTAACCCCCTAACAACAAACAACCCTAAACCCCTAACAACAAACAATCCTAACCCCCTAACAACGAACAACGCACACCCCCTAACCACAAACAACACTAACACCCTAACCACAAACAACACTAACCCCGGAAGAACAAACAACACTAACCCCCTAACAACAAACAACACTAACACCCTAACAACAAAAACTACTAAACCCCAACAAGAAACATCCCTAAACCCCTAACAACAAACACTAACCCCCTAACAACAAACAACACTAAACCCCTAACAAGAAACTAACCTAACCCCGTAACAACAAACAACCCTAACCTCCTAACAACAAACAACCTTAAACCCCTAACAACAATCAACCCTAAACCCCTATCAACAAACAACACTAACACCCTAACAACAAAAACCACTAAACCCCAACAAGAAACAACACTAAACCCCTAACAACAAACACTAACCCCCTAACAACAAACAACACTAAACCCCTAACAAGAAACTAACCTAACCCTGTAACAACAATCAACCCTAACCTCCTAACAACAAACAACCTTAACCCCCTAACAACAAACAACCCTAAACCCCTAACAACAAACAATCGTAACCCCCTAACAACCAATAACGCTCATCCTCTAACCACAAACAACACTAACACCCTAACCACAAACAACACAAACCCCGTAAGAACAAACAACACTAACCCCCTAACAACAAACAACACTAACACCCTAACAACAGAAACTACTAAACCCCAACAAGAAAAAACCCTAAACCCCTAACAACAAACACTAACCCCCTAACAACAAACAACACTAAACCCCTAACAAGAAACTAACATAACTCCGTAACAACAAACAACCCTAACCTCCGAACAACAAACAACCCTAAAAACCTAACAACAAACAACCCTAACCTTCTAACAACAAACAACCCTAACCCCCTAACAAACAACAACACTAACACCCTAACCACAAACAACACTAACACCCTAACAACAAAAACCACTAAACCCCAACAAGAAACAACACTAAACCCCTAACAACAAACACTAACCTCCTAACAACAAACAACACTAAACCCCTAACAAGAAACTAACCTAACTCTGTAACAACAACCAACCCTAACCTCCTAACAACAAACAACCTTAACCCCCTAACAACAAACAACCCTAAACCCCTAACAACAAACAATCCTAACCCCCTAACAACCAACAACGCACACCCCCTAACCACAAACAACACTAACACCCTAACCACAAACAACACTAACCCCGGAAGAACAAACAACACTAACCCCCTAACAACAAACAACACTAACACCCTAACAACAAAAACTACTAAACCCCAACAAGAAACATCCCTAAACCCCTAACAACAAACACTAACCCCCTAACAACAAACAACACTAAACCCCTAACAAGAAACTAACCTAACCCCGTAACAACAAACAACCCTAACCTCCTAACAACAAACAACCTTAAACCCCTAACAACAAACAACCCTAAACCCCTATCAACAAACAACACTAACACCCTAACAACAAAAACCACTAAACCCCAACAAGAAACAACACTAAACCCCTAACAACAAACACTAACCCCCTAACAACAAACAACACTAAACCCCTAACAAGAAACTAACCTAACCCTGTAACAACAATCAACCCTAACCTCCTAACAACAAACAACCTTAACCCCCTAACAACAAACAACCCTAAACCCCTAACAACAAACAATCCTAACCCCCTAACAACCAATAACGCTCATCCTCTAACCACAAACAACACTAACACCCTAACCACAAACAACACAAACCCCGTAAGAACAAACAACACTAACCCCCTAACAACAAACAACACTAACACCCTAACAACAGAAACTACTAAACCCCAACAAGAAAAAACCCTAAACCCCTAACAACAAACACTAACCCCCTAACAACAAACAACACTAAACCCCTAACAACAAACTAACATAACTCCGTAACAACAAACAACCCTAACCTCCTAACAACAAACAAACCTAAACCCCTAACAACAAACAACCCTAACCTTCTAACAACAAACAACCCTAACCCCCTAACAAACAACAACACTAACCCCCTAACCACAAACAACACTAACACCTTAACAACAAAAACTACTAAAAAACAACAAGAAACAACCCTAAAGCCCTAACAACAAACACTAACCCCCAACAACAAACAACACTAAACCCCTAACAAGAAACTAACCTAACCCCGTAACAACAAACAACCCTAACCTCCTAACAACAAACAACCTTAAACCCCTAACAACAAAAAACCCTAAACCCCTAACAACAAACAACACTAACACCCTAACAACAAAAACCACTAAACCCCAACAACAAACAAATCTAACCCCCTATCAAACAACAACACTAACCCCCTAACCACAAACAACACTAACACCCTAACAACAAAAACTACTAAACCAGAACAAGAAACAACCCTAAACCCCTAACAACAAACACTAACCCCTAACAACAAACAACACTAAACCCCTAACAAGAAACGAACCTAACCCCGTAACAACAAACAACCCTAACCCCCTAACAACAAACAACCTTAAACCCCTAACAACAAACAACCCTAAACATCTAACAGGAAACAACACTAACACTCTAACAACAAAAACCACTAAACCCCAACAAGAAACAACTCTAAACCCCTAACAACAAACACTAACCTCCTAACAACAAACAACACTAAACCCCTAACAAGAAACTAACCTAACTCTGTAACAACAACCAACCCTAACCTCCTAACAACAAACAACCTTAACCCCCTAACAACAAACAACCCTAAACCCCTAACAACAAACAATCCTAACCCCCTAACAACCAACAACGCACACCCCCTAACCACAAACAACACTAACACCCTAACCACAAACAACACTAACCCCGGAAGAACAAACAACACTAACCCCCTAACAACAAACAACACTAACACCCTAACAACAAAAACTACTAAACCCCAACAAGAAACATCCCTAAACCCCTAACAACAAACACTAACCCCCTAACAACAAACAACACTAAACCCCTAACAAGAAACTAACCTAACCCCGTAACAACAAACAACCCTAACCTCCTAACAACAAACAACCTTAAACCCCTAACAACAAACAACCCTAAACCCCTATCAACAAACAACACTAACACCCTAACAACAAAAACCACTAAACCCCAACAAGAAACAACACTAAACCCCTAACAACAAACACTAACCCCCTAACAACAAACAACACTAAACCCCTAACAAGAAACTAACCTAACCCTGTAACAACAATCAACCCTAACCTCCTAACAACAAACAACCTTAACCCCCTAACAACAAACAACCCTAAACCCCTAACAACAAACAATCCTAACCCCCTAACAACCAATAACGCTCATCCTCTAACCACAAACAACACTAACACCCTAACCACAAACAACACTAACCCCGGAAGAACAAACAACACTAACCCCCTAACAACAAACAACACTAACACCCTAACAACAGAAACTACTAAACCCCAACAAGAAAAAACCCTAAACCCCTAACAACAAACACTAACCCCCTAACAACAAACAACACTAAACCCCTAACAACAAACTAACATAACTCCGTAACAACAAACAACCCTAACCTCCTAACAACAAACAACCCTAAACCCCTAACAACAAACAACCCTAACCTTCTAACAACAAACAACCCTAACCCCCTAACAAACAACAACACTAACCCCCTAACCACAAACAACACTAACACCCTAACAACAAAAACCACTAAACCCCAACAAGAAACAACACTAAACCCCTAACAACAAACACTAACCTCCTAACAACAAACAACACTAAACCCCTAACAAGAAACTAACCTAACTCTGTAACAACAACCAACTCTAACCTCCTAACAACAAACAACCTTAACCCCCTAACAACAAACAACCCTAAACCCCTAACAACAAACAATCCTAACCCCCTAACAACGAACAACGCACACCCCCTAACCACAAACAACACTAACACCCTAACCACAAACAACACTAACCCCGGAAGAACAAACAACACTAACCCCCTAACAACAAACAACACTAACACCCTAACAACAAAAACTACTAAACCCCAACAAGAAACATCCCTAAACCCCTAACAACAAACACTAACCCCCTAACAACAAACAACACTAAACCCCTAACAAGAAACTAACCTAACCCCGTAACAACAAACAACCCTAACCTCCTAACAACAAACAACCTTAAACCCCTAACAACAAACAACCCTAAACCCCTAACAACAAACAACACTAACACCCTAACAACAAAAAACATTACCCCCAACAAGAAACAACAATAAACCCCTAACAACAAACACTAAACCCCTAACAACAAACAACACTAAACCCCTTACAAGAAAATAACCTAACCCTGTAACAACAAACAACCCTAACCTCCTAACAACAAACAACCTTATACTCCTAACAACAAACAACCCTAAACCCCTAACAACAAAAAACACTAACACCCTAACAACAAAAAACACTAAACCCCAACAAGAAACAACACTAAACCCCTAACAACAAACACTAACCCCCTAACAACAAACAACACTAAACCCCTAACAAGAAACTAACCTAACTCTGTAACAACAAACAACCCTAACCTCCTAACAGCAAACAACCTTAAACCCCTAACAACAAACAACCCTAAACCCCTAACCACAAACAACACTAACACCCTAACAACAAAAACCACTAAACCCCAACAAGAAACAACCCTAAACCCCTAACAAAAAACACTAACCCCCTAACAACAAACAACACTAAACCCCTTACAAGAAAATAACCTAACCCTGTAACAACAAACAACCCTAACCTCCTAACAACAAACAACCTTATACTCCTAACAACAAACAACCCTAAACCCCTAACAACAAAAAACACTAACACCCTAACAACAAAAAACACTAAACCCCAACAAGAAACAACACTAAACCCCTAACAACAAACACTAACCCCCTAACAACAAACAACACTAAACCCCTAACAAGAAACTAACCTAAACCCGTAACAACAAACAACCCTAACCTCCTAACAACAAACAACCTTAAGCCCCTAACAACAAACAACCCTAAACCCCTAACAACAAACAATCCTAACCCCCTAACAAACAACAACACTAAGCCCCTAACCACAAACAACACTAACACCCTAACAACTAAAACTACTAAACCCCAACAAGAAACAACCCTAAACCCCTAACAAGAAACACTAACCCCCTAACAACAAACAACCCTAAACCCCTAACAAGAAACAACACTAACACCCTAACAACAAAAACCACTAAACCCCAACAAGAAACAACACTAAACCCCTAACAACAAACACTAACCTCCTAACAACAAACAACACTAAACCCCTAACAAGAAACTAACCTAACTCTGTAACAACAAACAACCCTAACCTCCTAACAACAAACAACCTTAACCCCCTAACAACAAACAACCCTAAACCCCTAACAACAAACAATCCTAACCCCCTAACAACCAACAACGCACACCCCCTAACCACAAGCAACACTAACACCCTAACCACAAACAACACTAACCCCGTAAGAACAAACAACACTAACCCCCTAACAACAAACAACACTAACACCCTAACAACAAAAATTACTAAACCCCAACAAGAAACATTCCTAAACCACTAACAACAAACACTAACCCCCTAACAACAAACAACACTAAACCCCTAACAAGAAACTAACCTAACCCCGTAACAACAAACAACCCTAACCTCCTAACAACAAACAACCTTAAACCCCTAACAACAAACAACCCTAAATCCCTATCAACAAACAACACTAACACCCTAACAACAAAAACCACTAAACCCCAACAAGAAACAACACTAAACCCCTAACAACAAACACTAACCCCTTAACAACAAACAACACTAAACCCCTAACAAGAAACTAACCTAACCCTGTAACAACAAACAACCCTAACCTCCTAACAACAAACAACCTTAACCCCCTAACAACAAACAACCCTAAACCCCTAACAACAAACAATCCTAACCCCCTAACAACCAATAACGCTCATCCTCTAACCACAAACAACACTAACACCCTAACCACAAACAACACAAACCCCGTAAGAACAAACAACACTAACCCCCTAACAACAAACAACACTAACACCCTAACAACAAAAACTACTAAACCCCAACAAGAAAAAACCCTAAACCCCTAACAACAAACACTAACCCCCTAACAACAAACAACACTAAACCCCTAACAAGAAACTAACATAACTCCGTAACAACAAACAACCCTAACCTCCTAACAACAAACAACCCTAAACCCCTAACAACAAACAACCCTAAACTTCTAACAACAAACAACCCTAACCCCCTAACAAACAACAACACTAACCCCCTAACCACAAACAACACTAACACCCTAACAACAAAAACTACTAAAAAACAACAAGAAACAACCCTAAAGCCCTAAAAACAAACACTAACCCCCTAACAACAAACAACACTAAACCCCAACAAGAAACTAACCTAACCCCGTAACAACAAACAACCCTAACCTCCTAACAACAAACAACCTTAAACCCCTAACAACAAAAAACCCTAAACCCCTAACAACAAACAACACTAACACCCTAACAACAAAAACCACTAAACCCCAACAACAAACAACCCTAACCCCCTAACCAACAACAACACTAACCCCCTAACCACAAACAACACTAACACCCTAACAAGAAAAACTACTAAACTCCAACAAGAAACAACACTAAACCCGTAACAACAAACACTAACCCCCTAACAACAAACAACACTAAACCCCTAACAAGAAACTAACCTAACAATGTAACAACAAACAACCCTAAACCCCTAACAACAAACAATCCTAACCCCCTAACAACCAACAACGCACACCCCCTAACCACAAACAACACTAACACGCTAACCACAAACAACAATAACCCCGTAAGAACAAACTACACTAACGCCCTAACAACAAACAAAACTAACACCCTAACAACAAAAACTACTAAACCCCAACAAGAAACAACCCTAAACCCCTAACAACAAACACTAACCCCCTAACAACAAACAACACTAAACCCCTAACAAGAAACTAACCTAACCCTGTAACAACAAACAACCCTAACCTCCTAACAAAAAACAACCTTAACCCCCTAACAAACAACACTAACCCCCTAACCACAAACAACACTAACACCCTAACAACAAAAACTACTAAACCCCAAGAAGAAACAACCCTAAACCCCTAACAACAAACACTAACCCCCTAACAACAAACAACACTAAACCCCTAACAAGAAACGAACCTAACCCCGTAACAACAAACAACCCTAACCCCCTAACAACAAACAACCTTAAACCCCTAACAACAAACAACCCTAAACATCTAACAAGAAACAACACTAACACTCTAACAACAAAAACCACTAAACCCCAACAAGAAACAACACTAAACCCCTAACAACAAACACTAACCTCCTAACAACAAACAACACTAAACCCCTAACAAGAAACTAACCTAACTCTGTAACAACAACCAACCCTAACCTCCTAACAACAAACAACCTTAACCCCCTAACAACAAACAACCCTAAACCCCTAACAACAAACAATCCTAACCCCCTAACAACCAACAACGCACACCCCCTAACCACAAACAACACTAACACCCTAACCACAAACAACACTAACCCCGGAAGAACAAACAACACTAACCCCCTAACAACAAACAACACTAACACCCTAACAACAAAAACTACTAAACCCCAACAAGAAACATCCCTAAACCCCTAACAACAAACACTAACCCCCTAACAACAAACAACACTAAACCCCTAACAAGAAACTAACCTAACCCCGTAACAACAAACAACCCTAACCTCCTAACAACAAACAACCTTAAACCCCTAACAACAAACAACCCTAAACCCCTATCAACAAACAACACTAACACCCTAACAACAAAAACCACTAAACCCCAACAAGAAACAACACTAAACCCCTAACAACAAACACTAACCCCCTAACAACAAACAACACTAAACCCCTAACAAGAAACTAACCTAACCCTGTAACAACAATCAACCCTAACCTCCTAACAACAAACAACCTTAACCCCCTAACAACAAACAACCCTAAACCCCTAACAACAAACAATCCTAACCCCCTAACAACCAATAACGCTCATCCTCTAACCACAAACAACACTAACACCCTAACCACAAACAACACAAACCCCGTAAGAACAAACAACACTAACCCCCTAACAACAAACAACACTAACACCCTAACAACAGAAACTACTAAACCCCAACAAGAAAAAACCCTAAACCCCTAACAACAAACACTAACCCCCTAACAACAAACAACACTAAACCCCTAACAACAAACTAACATAACTCCGTAACAACAAACAACCCTAACCTCCTAACAACAAACAAACCTAAACCCCTAACAACAAACAACCCTAACCTTCTAACAACAAACAACCCTAACCCCCTAACAAACAACAACACTAACCCCCTAACCACAAACAACACTAACACCTTAACAACAAAAACTACTAAAAAACAACAAGAAACAACCCTAAAGCCCTAACAACAAACACTAACCCCCAACAACAAACAACACTAAACCCCTAACAAGAAACTAACCTAACCCCGTAACAACAAACAACCCTAACCTCCTAACAACAAACAACCTTAAACCCCTAACAACAAAAAACCCTAAACCCCTAACAACAAACAACACTAACACCCTAACAACAAAAACCACTAAACCCCAACAACAAACAAATCTAACCCCCTATCAAACAACAACACTAACCCCCTAACCACAAACAACACTAACACCCTAACAACAAAAACTACTAAACCAGAACAAGAAACAACCCTAAACCCCTAACAACAAACACTAACCCCTAACAACAAACAACACTAAACCCCTAACAAGAAACGAACCTAACCCCGTAACAACAAACAACCCTAACCCCCTAACAACAAACAACCTTAAACCCCTAACAACAAACAACCCTAAACATCTAACAGGAAACAACACTAACACTCTAACAACAAAAACCACTAAACCCCAACAAGAAACAACTCTAAACCCCTAACAACAAACACTAACCTCCTAACAACAAACAACACTAAACCCCTAACAAGAAACTAACCTAACTCTGTAACAACAACCAACCCTAACCTCCTAACAACAAACAACCTTAACCCCCTAACAACAAACAACCCTAAACCCCTAACAACAAACAATCCTAACCCCCTAACAACCAACAACGCACACCCCCTAACCACAAACAACACTAACACCCTAACCACAAACAACACTAACCCCGGAAGAACAAACAACACTAACCCCCTAACAACAAACAACACTAACACCCTAACAACAAAAACTACTAAACCCCAACAAGAAACATCCCTAAACCCCTAACAACAAACACTAACCCCCTAACAACAAACAACACTAAACCCCTAACAAGAAACTAACCTAACCCCGTAACAACAAACAACCCTAACCTCCTAACAACAAACAACCTTAAACCCCTAACAACAAACAACCCTAAACCCCTATCAACAAACAACACTAACACCCTAACAACAAAAACCACTAAACCCCAACAAGAAACAACACTAAACCCCTAACAACAAACACTAACCCCCTAACAACAAACAACACTAAACCCCTAACAAGAAACTAACCTAACCCTGTAACAACAATCAACCCTAACCTCCTAACAACAAACAACCTTAACCCCCTAACAACAAACAACCCTAAACCCCTAACAACAAACAATCCTAACCCCCTAACAACCAATAACGCTCATCCTCTAACCACAAACAACACTAACACCCTAACCACAAACAACACTAACCCCGGAAGAACAAACAACACTAACCCCCTAACAACAAACAACACTAACACCCTAACAACAGAAACTACTAAACCCCAACAAGAAAAAACCCTAAACCCCTAACAACAAACACTAACCCCCTAACAACAAACAACACTAAACCCCTAACAACAAACTAACATAACTCCGTAACAACAAACAACCCTAACCTCCTAACAACAAACAACCCTAAACCCCTAACAACAAACAACCCTAACCTTCTAACAACAAACAACCCTAACCCCCTAACAAACAACAACACTAACCCCCTAACCACAAACAACACTAACACCCTAACAACAAAAACCACTAAACCCCAACAAGAAACAACACTAAACCCCTAACAACAAACACTAACCTCCTAACAACAAACAACACTAAACCCCTAACAAGAAACTAACCTAACTCTGTAACAACAACCAACTCTAACCTCCTAACAACAAACAACCTTAACCCCCTAACAACAAACAACCCTAAACCCCTAACAACAAACAATCCTAACCCCCTAACAACGAACAACGCACACCCCCTAACCACAAACAACACTAACACCCTAACCACAAACAACACTAACCCCGGAAGAACAAACAACACTAACCCCCTAACAACAAACAACACTAACACCCTAACAACAAAAACTACTAAACCCCAACAAGAAACATCCCTAAACCCCTAACAACAAACACTAACCCCCTAACAACAAACAACACTAAACCCCTAACAAGAAACTAACCTAACCCCGTAACAACAAACAACCCTAACCTCCTAACAACAAACAACCTTAAACCCCTAACAACAAACAACCCTAAACCCCTAACAACAAACAACACTAACACCCTAACAACAAAAAACACTAAACCCCAACAAGAAACAACACTAAACCCCTAACAACAAACACTAACCCCCTAACAACAAACAACACTAAACCCCTAACAAGAAACTAACCTAACCCTGTAACAACAATCAACCCTAACCTCCTAACAACAAACAACCTTAACCCCCTAACAACAAACAACCCTAAACCCCTAACAACAAACAATCCTAACCCCCTAACAACCAATAACGCTCATCCTCTAACCACAAACAACACTAACACCCTAACCACAAACAACACAAACCCCGTAAGAACAAACAACACTAACCCCCTAACAACAAACAACACTAACACCCTAACAACAGAAACTACTAAACCCCAACAAGAAAAAACCCTAAACCCCTAACAACAAACACTAACCCCCTAACAACAAACAACACTAAACCCCTAACAACAAACTAACATAACTCCGTAACAACAAACAACCCTAACCTCCTAACAACAAACAACCCTAAACCCCTAACAACAAACAACCCTAACCTTCTAACAACAAACAACCCTAACCCCCTAACAAACAACAACACTAACCCCCTAACCACAAACAACACTAACACCCTAACAACAAAAACTACTAAAAAACAACAAGAAACAACCCTAAAGCCCTAACAACAAACACTAACCCCCAACAACAAACAACACTAAACCCCTAACAAGAAACTAACCTAACCCCGTAACAACAAACAACCCTAACCTCCTAACAACAAACAACCTTAAACCCCTAACAACAAAAAACCCTAAACCCCTAACAACAAACAACACTAACACCCTAACAACAAAAACCACTAAACCCCAACAACAAACAACCCTAACCCCCTAACAAACAACAACACTAACCCCCTAACCACAAACAACACTAACACCCTAACAAGAAAAACTACTAAACTCCAACAAGAAACAACCTTAAACCCCTAACAACAAACACTAACCCCCTAACAACAAACAACCCTAAACACCTAACAACAAACAACACTAACACCCTAACAATAAAAACCACTAAACCCCAACAAGAAACAACACTAAACCCGTAACAACAAACACTAACCCGCTAACAACAAACAACACTAAACCCCTAACAAGAAACTAACCTAACAATGTAACAACAAACAACCCTAACATCCTAACAACAAACATCCTTAACCGACTAACAACAAACAACCATAAACCCCTAACAACAAACAATCCTAACCCCCTAACAACCAACAACGCACACCCCCTAACCACAAACAACACTAACACCCTAACCACAAACAACACTAACCCCGTAAGAACAAACTACACTAACGCCCTAACAACAAACAAAACTAACACCCTAACAACAAAAACTACTAAACCCCAACAAGAAACAACCCTACACCCCTAACAACAAACACTAACCCCCTAACAACAAACAACACTAAACCCCTAAGAAGAAACTAACCTAACCCCGTAACAACAAACAACCCTAACCTCCTAACAACAAACAACCTTAAACCCCTAACAACAAACAACCCTAAACCCCTAACAACAAACAACACTAACACCCTGACAACAAAAAACACTGAACCCCAACAAGAAACAACACTAAACCCCTAACAACAAACACTAACCCCCTAACAACAAACAACACTAAACCCCTAACAAGAAACTAACCTAACTCTGTAACAACAACCAACCCTAACCTCCTAACAACAAACAACCTTAACCCCCTAACAACAAACAACCCTAAACCCCTAACAACAAACAATCCTAACCCCCTAACAACCAACAACGCACACCCCCTAACCACAAACAACACTAACACCCTAACCACAAACAACACTAACCCCGGAAGAACAAACAACACTAACCCCCTAACAACAAACAACACTAACACCCTAACAACAAAAACTACTAAACCCCAACAAGAAACATCCCTAAACCCCTAACAACAAACACTAACCCCCTAACAACAAACAACACTAAACCCCTAACAAGAAACTAACCTAACCCCGTAACAACAAACAACCCTAACCTCCTAACAACAAACAACCTTAAACCCCTAACAACAAACAACCCTAAACCCCTATCAACAAACAACACTAACACCCTAACAACAAAAACCACTAAACCCCAACAAGAAACAACACTAAACCCCTAACAACAAACACTAACCCCCTAACAACAAACAACACTAAACCCCTAACAAGAAACTAACCTAACCCTGTAACAACAATCAACCCTAACCTCCTAACAACAAACAACCTTAACCCCCTAACAACAAACAACCCTAAACCCCTAACAACAAACAATCCTAACCCCCTAACAACCAATAACGCTCATCCTCTAACCACAAACAACACTAAAACCCTAACCATAAACAACACAAACCCCGTAAGAACAAACAACACTAACCCCCTAACAACAAAAAACACTAACACCCTAACAACAGAAACTACTAAACCCCAACAAGAAACAACCCTAAACCCCTAACAACAAACACTAACCCCCTAACAACAAACAACACTAAACCCCTAACAAGAAACTAACATAACTCCGTAACAACAAACAACCCTAACCTCCTAACAACAAACAACCCTAAACCCCTAACAACAAACAACCCTAACCTTCTAACAACAAACAACCCTAACCCCCTAACAAACAACAACACTAACCCCCTAACCACAAACAACACTAACACCCTAACAACAAAAACCACTAAACCCCAACAAGAAACAACACTAAACCCCTCACAACAAACACTAACCCCCTAACAACAAACAACACTAAACCCCTAACAAGAAACTAACCTAACCCTGTAACAACAAACAACCCTAACCTCCTAACAACAAACAACCTTAAACCCCTAACAACAAACAACCCTAAACCCCTAACAACAAAGAACACTAACACGCTAACAACAAAAAGCACTAAACCCCAACAAGAAACAACACTAAACCCCTCACAACAAACACTAACCCCCTAACAACAAACAACACTAAACCCCTAACAAGAAACTAACCTAACCCTGTAACAACAAACAACCCTAACCTCCTAACAACAAACAACCTTAACCCCCTAACAACAAACAACCCTAAACCCCTAACAACAAACAATCCTAACCCCCTAACAACGAACAACGCACACCCCCTAACCACAAACAACACTAACACCCTAACCACAAACAACACTAACCCCGGAAGAACAAACAACACTAACCCCCTAACAACAAACAACACTAACACCCTAACAACAAAAACTACAAAACCCCAACAAGAAACATCCCTAAACCCCTAACAACAAACACTAACCCCCTAACAACAAACAACACTAAACCCCTAACAAGAAACTAACCTAACCCCGTAACAACAAACAACCCTAACCTCCTAACAACAAACAACCTTAAACCACTAACAACAAACAACCCTAAACCCCTATCAACAAACAACACTAACACCCTAACAACAAAAACCACTAAACCCCAACAAGAAACAACACTAAACCCCTAACAACAAACACTAACCCCCTAACAACAAACAACACTAAACCCCTAACAAGAAACTAACCAAACCCTGTAACAACAATCAACCCTAAACTCCTAACAACAAACAACCTTAACCCCCTAACAACAAACAACCCTAAACCCCTAACAACAAACAATCCTAACCCCCTAACAACCAATAACGCTCATCCTCTAACCACAAACAACACTAACACCCGAACCACAAACAACACAAACCCCGTAAGAACAAACAACACTAACCCCCTAACAACAAACAACACTAACACCCTAACAACAGAAACTACTAAACCCCAACAAGAAAAAACCCTAAACCCCTAACAACAAACACTAACCCCCTAACAACAAACAACACTAAACCCCTAACAAGAAACTAACATAACTCCGTAACAACAAACAACCCTAACCTCCTAACAACAAACAACCTTAAACCCCTAACAACAAACAACACTAACCCCCTAACAACAAACAACACTAACACCCTAACAACAAAAAACACTAAACCCCAACAAGAAACAACACTAAACCCCTAACAACAAACACTAACCCCATAACCACAAACAACACTAAACCCTTAACAAGAAACTAACCTAACCCTGTAACAAAAAACAACCCTAACCTCCTAACAACAAACAACCTTAACCCCCTAACAACAAACAATCCTAACCCTCTAACAACCAACAACGCTCACCCCCTAACCACAAACAACACTAACACCCTAACCATAAAGAACACTAACCCCGTAAGAACAAACAACACTAACCCCCTAACAACAAACAACACTAACACCCTAACAACAAAAACCACTAAACCCCAACAAGAAACAACCCTAAACCCCTAACAACAAACACTAACCCCCTAACAACAAGCAACACTAAACCCCTAACAAGAAACTAACCTAACCCCGTAACAACAAACAACCCTAACCTCCTAACAGCAAACAACCTTAAACCCCTAACAACAAACAACCCTAAACCCCTAACAACAAACAACACTAACACCCTAACAACAAAAACCACTAAACCCCAACAAGAAACAACACTAAACCCCTAACAACAAACACTAACCCCCTAACAACAAACAACACTAAACCCCTAACAAGAAACTAACCTAACCCTGTAAAAACAAACAACCCTAACCTCCTAACAACAAACAACCCTAAGCCCCTAACAAACAACAACACTAACCCCCTAACCACAAACAACACTAACACCCTAACAACAAAAACTACTAAACGCCAACAAGAAACAGCCCTAAACCCCTAACAACAAACACTAACCCCCTAACAACAAACAACACTAAACCCCTAACAAGAAACTAAACTAACCCCGTAACAACAAACAACCCTAACCTCCTAACAGCAAACAACCTTAAACCCCTAACAACAAACAACCCTAAACCCCTAACAACAAACAACACTAACACCCTAACAACAAAAACCACTAAACCCCAACAAGAAACAACCCTAAACCCCTAACAACAAACACTAACCCCCTAACAACAAACAACACTAAACCCCTAACAAGAAACTAACCTAACCCCGTAACAACAAACAACCCTAACCTCCTAACAACAAACAACCTTAAACCCCTAACAACAAACAACCCTAAACCCCTAACAACAAACAACACTAAGACCCTAACAACAAAAACCACTAAACCCCAACAAGAAACAACACTAAACCCCTAACAACAAACACTAACCCCCTAACAACAAACAACACTAAACCCCTAACAAGAAACTAACCTAACCCTGTAACAACAAACAACCCTAACCTCCTAACAACAAAACACCTTAACCCCCTAACAACAAACAACCCTAAACCCCTAACAACAAACAATCCTAACCCCCTAACAACCAACAACTCTCACCCCCTAACCACAAACAACACTAACACCCTAACCACAAACAACACTAACACCCTAACAACAAAAACTACTAAACCCCAAAAAGAAACAACCCTAAACCCCTAACAACAAACACTAACCCCCTAGCAACAAACTACACTAAACCCCTAACAAGAAACTAACCTAACCCCGTAACAACAAACAACCCTAACCTCCTAACAACAAACAACCTCAAACCCCTAACAACAAACAACACTAAACCTCTAACAACAAACAACACTAACACCCTAACAACAAAAAACACTAAACCCCAACAAGAAACAAGACTAAGCCCCTAAAAACAAACACTAACCCCCTAACAACAAACAACACTAAACCCCTAACAAGAAACTAACCTAACCCTGTAACAACAAACAACCCTA
The DNA here is from genome assembly GCF_030014295.1 of Loxodonta africana. Classification (NCBI taxonomy): domain Eukaryota; kingdom Metazoa; phylum Chordata; class Mammalia; order Proboscidea; family Elephantidae; genus Loxodonta; species Loxodonta africana. The sequence goes on from NW_026974827.1 coordinate 435,477, forward strand.
AAATCCTAACAACAAACAACCCTAACTACCTAGCAAACAACAACACTAACCCCCTAACCACAAACAACACTAATACCCTAACAACAAAAACTACTAAATCCCAACAAGAAACAACCCTAAACCCCTAACAACAAACACTAACCCCCTAACAACAAACAACACTAAACCCCTAACAAGAAACTAACCTAACCCCATAACAACAAACAACCCTAACCTCCTAACGACAAACAACCTTAAACCCCTAACAACAAACAACCCTAAACCCCTAACAACAAACAACACTAACACCTTAACAACAAAAAACACTAAACCCCAACAAGAAACAACACTAAACCCCTAACAACAAACACTAACCCCCTAACAACAAACAACACTAAACCCCTAACAAGAAACTAACCTAACCCTGTAACAACAAACAACCCTAACCTACTAACAACAAAACACCTTAACCCCCTAACAACAAACAACCCTAAACCCCTAACAACAAACAATCCTAACCCCCTAACAACCAACAACTCTCACCCCGTAACCACAAACAACACTAACACCCTAACCACAAACAACACTAACCCCGTAAGAACAAACAACACTAACCCCCTAACCACAAACAACACTAACACCCTAACGACAAAAACTACTAAACCCCAAAAAGAAACAACCCTAAACCCCTAACAACAAACACTAACCCCCTAACAACAAACAACACTAAACCCCTAACAAGAAACTAACCTAACCCCGTAACAACAAACAACCCTAACCTCCTAACAACAAACAACCTTAAACCCCTAACAACAAACAACACTAAACCCCTAACAACAAACAACACTAACACCCTAACAACAAAAAACACTAAACCCCAACAAGAAACAACACTAAACCCCTAACAACAAACACTAACGCCATAACAACAAACAACACTAAACCCTTAACAAGAAACTAACCTGACCCTGTAACAAAAAACAACCCTAACCTCCTAACAACAAACAACCTTAACCCCCTAACAACAAACAATCCTAACCCTCTAACAACCAACAACGCTCACCCCCTAACCACAAACAACGCTAACACCCTAACCACAAAGAACACTAACCCCGTAAGAACAAACAACACTAACCCCCTAACAATAAACAACACTAACACCCTAACAACAAAAACTACTAAACCCCAACAAGAAACAACCCTAAACCCCTAACAACAAACACTAACTCCCTAACAACAAGCAACACTAAACCCCTAACAAGAAACTAACCTAACCCCGTAACAACAAACAACCCTAACCTCCTAACAGCAAACAACCTTAAACCCCTAACAACAAACAACCCTAAACCCCTAACAACAAACAACACTAACACCCTAACAACAAAAACCACTAAACCCCAACAAGAAACAACACTAAACCCCTAACAACAAACACTAACACCCTAACAACAAACAACACTAAACCCCTAACAAGAAACTAACCTAACCCTGTAAAAACAAACAACCCTAACCTCCTAACAACAAACAACCCTAAGCCCCTAACAAACAACAACACTAACCCCCTAACCACAAACAACACTAACACCCTAACAACAAAAACTACTAAACCCCAACAAGAAACAACCCTAAACCCCTAACAACAAACACTAACCCCGTAACAACAAACAACACTAAACCCCTAACAAGAAACTAACCTAACCCCGTAACAACAAACAACCCTAACCTCCTAACAGCAAACAACCTTAAACCCCTAACAACAAACAACCCTAAACCCCTAACAACAAACAACACTAACACCCTAACAACAAAAACCACTAAACCCCAACAAGAAACAACCCTAAACCCGTAACAACAAACACTAACCCCCTAACAACAAACAACACTAAACCCCTAACAAGAAACTAACCTAACCCCGTAACAACAAACAACCCTAACCTCCTAACAACAAACAACCTTAAACCCCTAACAACAAACAACCCTAAACCCCTAACAACAAACAACACTAAGACCCTAACAACAAAAACCACTAAACCCCAACAAGAAACAACACTAAACCCCTAACAACAAACACTAACCCCCTAACAACAAACAACACTAAACCCCTAACAAGAAACTAACCTAACCCTGTAACAACAAACAACCCTAACCTCCTAACAACAAAACACCTTCACCCCCAACAACAAACAACCCTAAACCCCTAACAACAAACAATCCTAACCCCCTAACAACCAACAACTCTCACCCCCTAACCACAAACAACACTAACACCCTAACCACAAACAACACTAACACCCTAACAACAAAAACTACTAAACCCCAAAAAGAAACAACCCTAAACCCCTAACAACAAACACTAACCCCCTAGCAACAAACTACACTAAACCCCTAACAAGAAACTAACCTAACCCCGTAACAACAAACAACCCTAACCTCCTAACAACAAACAACCTCAAACCCCTAACAACAAACAACACTAAACCTCTAACAACAAACAACACTAACACCCTAACAACAAAAAACACTAAACCCCAACAAGAAACAAGACTAAGCCCCTAAAAACAAACACTAACCCCCTAACAACAAACAACACTAAACCCCTAACAAGAAACTAACCTAACCCTGTAACAACAAACAACCCTAAAATCCTAACAACAAACAACCCTAACTACCTAACAAACAACAACACTAACCCCCTAACCACAAACAACACTAATACCCTAACAACAAAAACTACTAAATCCCAACAAGAAACAACCCTAAACCCCTAACAACAAACACTAACCCCCTAACAACAAACAACACTAAACCCCTAACAAGAAACTAACCTAACCCCATAACAACAAAAAACCCTAACCTCCTAACGACAAACAACCTTAAACCCCTAACAACAAACAACCCTAAACCCCTAACAACAAACAACACTAACACCCTAACAACAAAAACCACTAATCCCCAACAAGAAACAACACTAAACCCCTAACAACAAACACTAACCCCCTAACAACAAACAACACTAAACCCCTAACAAGAAACTAACCTAACCCTGTAACAACAAACAGCCCTAACCTCCTAACAACAAACCACCTTAACCCCCTAACAACAAACAACCCTAAACCCCTAACAACAAACAATCCTAACCCCCTAACAACCAAGAACTCTCACCCCCTAACCACAAACAACACTAACACCCTAACCACAAACAACACTAACCCCGTAAGAACAAACAACACTAACCCCCTAACCACAAACAACACTAACACCCTAACAACAAAAACTACTAAACCCCAACAAGAAACAACCCTAAACCCCTAACAACAAGCACTAACCCCCTAACAACAAGCAACACTAAACCCCTAACAAGAAACTAACCCAACCCCGTAACAACAAACAACCCTAACCTGCTAACAGCAAACAACCTTAAACCCCTAACAACAAACAACACTAAACCCCTAACAACAAACAACACTAACACCTTAACAACAAAAAACACTAAACCCCAACAAGAAACAACACTAAACCCCTAACAACAAACACTAACGCCATAACAACAAACAACACTAAACCCTTAACAAGAAACTAACCTGACCCTGTAACAAAAAACAACCCTAACCTCCTAACAACAAACAACCTTAACCCCCTAACAACAAACAATCCTAACCCTCTAACAACCAACAACGCTCACCCCCTAACCACAAACAACGCTAACACCCTAACCACAAAGAACACTAACCCCGTAAGAACAAACAACACTAACCCCCTAACAACAAACAACACTAACACCCTAACAACAAAAACTACTAAACCCCAACAAGAAACAACCCTAAACCCCTAACAACAAACACTAACCCCCTAACAACAAGCAACACTAAACCCCTAACAAGAAACTAACCTAACCCCGTAACAACAAACAACCCTAACCTCCTAACAGCAAACAACCTTAAACCCCTAACAACAAACAACCCTAAACCCCTAACAACAAACAACACTAACACCCTAACAACAAAAACCACTAAACCCCAACAAGAAACAACACTAAACCCCTAACAACAAACACTAACACCCTAACAACAAACAACACTAAACCCCTAACAAGAAACTAACCTAACCCTGTAAAAACAAACAGCCCTAACCTCCTAACAACAAACAACCCTAAGCGCCTTACAAACAACAACACTAACCCCCTAACCACAAACAACACTAACACCCTAACAACAAAAACCACTAAACCCCAACAAGAAACAACACTAAAGCCCTAACAACAAACACTAACCCCCTAACAACAAACAACACTAAACCCCTAACAAGAAACTAACCTAACCCCGTAACAACAAACAACCCTAACCTCCTAACAACAAACAACCTTAAACCCCTAACAACAAACAACCCTAAACCCCTAACAACAAACAACACTAAGACCCTAACAACAAAAACCACTAAACCCCAACAAGAAACAACACTAAACCCCTAACAACAAACACTAACCCCCTAACAACAAACAACACTAAACCCCTAACAAGAAACTAACCTAACCCTGTAACAACAAACAACCCTAACCTACTAACAACAAAACACCTTAACCCCCTAACAACAAACAACCCTAAACCCCTAACAACAAACAATCCTAACCCCCTAACAACCAACAACTCTCACCCCCTAACCACAAACAACACTAACACCCTAACAACAAACAACACTAACACCCTAACAACAAAAACTACTAAACCCCAAAAAGAAACAACCCTAAACCCCTAACAACAAACACTAACCCCCTAGCAACAAACCACACTAAACCCCTAACAGGAAACTAACCTAACCCCGTAACAACAAACAACCCTAACCTCCTAACAACAAACAACCTTAAACCCCTAACAACAAACAACCCTAAACCTCTAACAACAAACAACACTAACACCGCAACAACAAAAAACACTAAACCCCAACAAGAAACAAGACTAAACCCCTAACAACAAACACTAACCCCCTAACAACAAACAACACTAAACCCCTAACAAGAAACTAACCTAACCCTGTAACAACAAACAACCCTAACCTCCTAACAACAAACAAACCTACCCCCTAACAAACAACAACACTAACCCCCTAACCACAATCAACACTAATACCCTAACAACAAAAACTACTAAACCCCAACAAGAAACAACCCTAAACCCCTAACAACAAACACTAACCCCCTAACAACAAACAACACTAAACCCCTAACAAGAAACTAACCTAACCCCGTAACAACAAACAACCCTAACCTCCTAACAACAAACAACCTTAAACCCCTAACAACAAACAACCCTAAACCTCTAACAACAAACAACACTAACACCCTAACAACAAAAACCACTAAACCCCAACAAGAAACAACACTAAACCCCTAACAACAAACACTAACCCCCTAACAACAAACAACACTAAACCCCTAACAAGAAACTAACCTAACCCCGTAACAACAAACAACCCTAACCTCCTAACAACAAACAACCTTAAAAACCTAACAACAAACAACCCTAAACCCCTAACAACAAACAACACTAACACCCTAACAACAAAAACCACTAAACCCCAACAAGAAACAACACTAAACCCCTAACAACAAACACTAACCCCCTAACAACAAACAACACTAAACCCTTAACAAGAAACTAACCTAACCCTGTAACAAAAAACAACCCTAACCTCCTAACAACAAACAACCTTAACCCCCTAACAACAAACAATCCTAACCCTCTAACAACCAACAACGCTCACCCCCTAACCACAAACAACACTAACACCCTAACCACAAACAACACTAACCCCGTAAGAACAAACAACACTAACCCCCTAACAACAAGCAACACTAACACCCTAACAACAAAAACTACTAAACCCCAAAAAGAAGCAACCCTAAACCCCTAACAAAAAACACTAACCCCCTAACAACAAACAACACTAAACCCCTAACAAGAAACTAACCTAACCCCGTAACAACAAACAACCCTACCCTCCTAACAACAAACAACCTTAAACCCCTAACAACAAACAACACTAACACCTAACAACAAAAACCACTAAACCCCAACAAGAAACAACCCTAAACCCTTAACAACAAACACTAACACCCTAACGACAAACAACACTAAACCCCTAACTAGAAACTAACCTAACCCTGTAACAACAAACAACCCTAACCTCCTAACAACAAACAACCTTAACCCCCTAACAACAAACAACCCTAAACCCCTAACAACAAACAATCCTAACCCCCTAACAACCAACAACGCACACCCCCTAACCACAAACAACACTAACACCCTAACCACAAACAACACTAACCCCGTAAGAACAAACAACACTAAGCCCCTAACAACAAACAACACTAACACCCTAACAACAAAAACTACTAAACCCCAACAAGAAACAACCCTAAACCCCTAACAACAAACACTAACCCCCTAACAACAAACAACACTAAACCCCTAACAAGAAACTAACCTAACCCCGTAACAACAAATAACCCTAACCTCCTAACAACAAACAACCTTAAACCCCTAAAAACAAACAACCCTAAACCCCTAACAGCAAATAAAACTAACACCCTAACAACAAAAATCACAAAACCCCAACAAGAAACAACACTAAACCCCTAACAACAAACACTAACCCCCTAACAACAAACAACACTAAACCCCTAACAAGAAACTAACCTAACCCTGTAACAACAAAGAACACTAACCTCCTAACAACAAACAATCCTAACCCCCTAACAAACAACAACACTAACCCTCTAAGAACAAACAACACTAACACCCTAACAACAAAAACTACTAAACCCCAACAAGAAACAACCCTAAACCCCTAACAACAAACACTAACCCCCTAACAACAAACAACACTAAACCCCTAACAAGAAACTAACCTAACCCCGTAACAACAAACAACCCTAACCTCCTAACAACAAGCAACCTTAAACCCCTAACAACAAACAACCCTAAACCCCTAACAACAAACAACACTAACACCCTTACAACAAAAACCACTAAACCCCTACAAGAAACAACACTAAACCCCTAACAACAAACACTAACCCCCTAACAAAAAACAACACCAAACCCCTAACAAGAAACTAACCTAACCCCGTAACAACAAACAACCCTAACCTCCTAACAACAAACAACCTTAAACCCCTAACAACAAACAACCCTAAACCCCTAACAAGAAACAAGACTAACACCCTAACAATAAAAACCACTAAACCCCAACAATAAACAACACTAAACCCATAACAACAAACACTAACCAACTAACAACAAACAACACTAAACCCCTAACAAGAAACTAACCTAACCCTGTAAAAACAAACACCAGTAACCTCCTAACAACAAACAACCCTAACCCCCTAACAAAAAACAACACTAACCCCCTATCCACAAACAACACTAACACCCTAACAACAAAAACTACTAAACCCCAACAAGAAACAACCCTAAACCCGTAACAACAAACACTAACCCCCTAACAACAAACAACACTAAACGTCTAACAAGAAACTAACCTAACCCTGTAACAACAAACCTCCCTAAACTCCTAACAACAAACAACCCTAACCCCCTAACAACAAACAACCCTAAACCCCTAACAACAAACAACACTAACACCCTAACAACAAAAAACACTAAACCCCAACAAGAAACAACACTAAACCCCTAACAACAAACACTAACCCCCTAACAACAAACAACACTAAACCCCTAACAAGAAACTAACCTAACCCTGTAACAATAATCAACCCTAACGTCCTAACAACGAACCACCTTAACCCCGTAACAACAAACAACCCTAAACCCCTAACAACAAACAATCCTAACCCCCTAACAACCAACAACTCTCACCCCCTAACCACAAACAACACTAACACCCTATCCACAAACAACACTAACACCCTAACAACAAAAACTACTAAACCCCAAAAAGAAACAACCCTAAACAACTAACAACAAACACTAACCCCCTAGCAACAAACCACACTAAACCCCTAACAAGAAACTAACCTAACCCCGTAACAACAAACAACCCTAACCTCCTAACAACAGACAACCTTAAACCCCTAACAACAAACAACCCTAAACCTCTAACAACAAACAACACTAACACCCTAACAACAAAAAACACTAAACCCCAACAAGAAACAAGACTAAACCCCTAACAACAAACACTAACCCCCTAAAAACAAACAACACTAAACCCCTAACAAGAAACTAACCAAACCCTGTAACAACAAACAACCCTAACCTCCTAACAACAAACAACCCTAACCCCCTAACAAACAACAACACTAACCCCCTAACCACAAACAACGCTAATACCCTAACAACAAAAACTACTAAACCCCAACAAGAAACAACCCTAAACCCCTAACAACAAACACTAACCCCCTAACAACAAACAACACTAAACCCCTAACAAGAAACTAACCTAACCCCGTAACAACAAACAACCCTAACCTCCTAACAACAAACAACCTTAAACCCCTAACAACAAACAACCCTAAACCTCTAACAACAAACAACACTAACACCCTAACAACAAAAACCACTAAACCCCAACAAGAAACAACACTAAACCCCTAACAACAAACACTAACCCCCTAACAACAAACAACACTAAACCCCTTACAAGAAACTAACCTAACCCTGTAACAACAAACAGCCTTAACCTCCTAACAACAAACCACCTTAACCCCCTAACAACAAACAACCCTGAACCCCTAACAACAAACAATCCTAACCCCCTAACAACCAACAACTCTCACCCCCTTACCACAAACAACACTAACACCCTAACCACAAACAACACTAACCCCGTAAGAACAAACAACACTAACCCCCTAACCACAAACAACACTAACACCCTAACAACAAAAACTACTAAACCCCAAAAAGAAACAACCCTAAACCCCTAACAACAAACACTAACCCCCTAACAACAAACAACACTAAACCCCTAACAAGAAACTAACCTAACCCCGTAACAACAAACAACCGTAACCTCCTAACAACAAACAACCTTAAACCCCTAACAACAAACAACCCTAAACCCCTAACAACAAACAACACTAACACCCTAACAACAAAAAACACTAAACCCCAACAAGAAACAACACTAAACCCCTAACAACAAACACTAACCCCCTAACAACAAACAACACTAAACCCCTAACAAGAAACTAACCTAACCCTGTAACAAAAAACAACCCTAACCTCCTAACAACAAACAACCTTAACCCCCTAACAACAAACAATCCTAACCCTCTAACAACCAACAACGCTCACCCCCTAACCACAAACAACACTAACACCCTAACCACAAACAACACTAACCCCGTAAGAACAAACAACACTAAACCCCTAACAACAAACAACACTAACACCCTAACAACAAAAACTACTAAACCCCAACAAGAAACAACCCTAAACCCCTAACAACAAGCACTAACACCCTAACAACAAGCAACACTAAACCCCTAACAAGAAACTAACCCAACCCCGTAACAACAAACAACCCTAAACTGCTAACAGCAAACAACCTTAAACCCCTAACAACAAACAACCCTAAACTCCTAACAACAAACAACACTAACACCCTAACAACAAAAAGCACTAAACCCCAACAAGAAACAACACTAAACCCCTAACAAAAAACACTAACCCCCTAACAACAAACAACACTAAACCCCTAACAAGAAACTAACCTAACCCTGTAACAACAAACAGCCCTAACCTCCTAACAACAAACCACCTTAACCCCCTAACAACAAACAACCCTAAACCCCTAACAACAAACAATCCTAAACCCCTAACAACAAACAATCCTAACCCCCAACAACCAACAACGCACACCTCCTAACCACAAACAACACTAACACCCTAACAACAAAAACTACTAAACCCCAACAAGAAACAATCCTAAACCCCTAACAACAAACACTAACCCCCTACAGCAAACAACACTAAACCCCTAACAAGAAACTAACCTAACCCCGTAACAACAAACAACCCTAACCTCCTAACAACAAACAACCTTAAACCCCTAACAACAAACAACCCAAAACCCCTAACAACAAACAACACTAACACCCTAACAACAAAAACCACTAAACCCCAACAAGAAACAACACTAAACCCCTAACAACAATCACTAACCCCCTAAAAACAAACAACACTAAACCCCTAACAAGAAACTAACCTAACCCTGTAACAACAAACAACCTTAACCTCCTAACAAAAAACAACCTTAACCCCCTAACAAACAACAACACTAACCCCCTAACCACAAACAACACTAACACCCTAAGAACAAAAACTACTAAACCCCAACAAGAAACAGCCCTAAACACCTAACAACAAACACTAACCCCCTAACAACAAAAAACACTAAACCCCTAAGAAGAAACTAACCTAGCCCCGTAACAACAAACAACCCTAACCTCCTAACAACAAACAACCTTAAACCCCTAACAACAAACAACCCTAAACCCCTAACAACGAACAACACTAACACCCTAACAACAAAAACCACTAAACCCCAAGAAGAAACAACACTAAACCCCTAACAACAAACACTAACCCCCTAACAACAAACAACACTAAACCCCTAACAAGAAACTAACCTAACCCTGTAACAACAAAGATCCCTAACCTCCTAACAACAACCTTAACCCCCTAACAACAAACAACCCTAAACCCCTAACAACAAACCATTCTAACCCCCTAACAACCAACAACGCACACCCCCTAACCACAAACAACACTAACACCCTAACCACAAACAACACTAACCCCGTAAGAACAAACAACACTAACCCCCTAACAACAAACAACACTAACACCCTAACAACAAAAACTACTAAACCCCAACAAGAAACAACCCTAAACCCCTAACAACAAACACTAACCCCCTAACAACAAACAACACTAAACCCCTAACAAGAAACTAACCTAACCCTATAACAACCAACAACCCTAACCTCCTAACAACAAACAACCTTAAACCCCTAACAACAAACAACCCTAAACCCCTAACAACAAACAACACTAACACCCTAACAACAAAAACCACTAAACCCCAACAGGAAACAACACTAAACCCCTAACAGCAAACACTAACCCCCTAACAACAAACAACACTAAACCCCTAACAAGAAACTAACCTAACCCTGTAAAAACAAACAACCCTAACCTCCTAACAACAAACAACCCTAACCCCCTAACAAACAACAACACTAACCCCCTAACCACAAACAACACTAACACCCTAACAACAAAAACTACTAAACCCAAAAAAGAAACAACCCTAAACCACTAACAACAAACACTAACCCCCTAACAACAAACAACACTAAACCCCTAACAATAAACTAACCTAACCCCGTAACAACAAACAACCCTAACCTCCTAAGAGCAAACAACCTTAAACCCCTAACAACAAACAACCCTAAACCCCTAACAACAAACAACACTAACACCCTAACAACAAAAACCACTAAACCCCAACAAGAAACAACACTAAATCCCTAACAACAAACACTAACCCCCTAACAACAAACAACACTAAACCCCTAACAAGAAACTAACCTAACCCTATAACAACAAACAGCCCTAACCTCCTAATAACAAACCACCTTAACCCCCTAACAACAAACAACCCTAAACCCCTAACAACAAACAATCCTAACCCCCTAACAACCAACAACTCTCACCCCCTAACCACAAACAACACTAACACCCTAACCACAAACAACACTAACCCCGTAAGAACAAACAACACTAACCACCTAACCACAAACAACACTAACACCCTAACAACAAAAACTACTAAACTCCAAAAAGAAACAACCCTAAACCCCTAACAACAAACACTAACCCCCTAACAACAAACAACACTAAACCCCTAACAAGAAACTAACCTAACCCTGTAACAACAAACAACCCTAACCTCCTAACAACAAACAACCTTAAACCCCTAACAACAAACAACCCTAAACCCCTAACAACAAAAAACACTAACACCCTAACAACAAAAAACACTAATCCCCAAGAAGAAACAACACTAAACCCCTAACAACAAACACTAACCCCCTAACAACAAACAACACTAAACCCCTAACAAGAAACTAACCTAACCCTGTAACAACAAACAACCCTAACCTTCTAACAACAAACAACCTTAACCCCCTAACAACAAACAACCCTAAACCCCTAACAACAAACAACACTAACCCCCTAACAACAAACAACACTAACACCCTAACAACAAAAACTACTAAACTCCAACAAGAAACAACCCTAAACCCCTAACAGCAAACACTAACCCCCTAACAACAAACAACACTAAACCCCTAACAAGAAACTAACCTAAACCCGTAACAACAAACAATCCTAACCTCCTAACAACAAACAACCTTAAACCCCTAACAACAAACAACACTAAACCCCTAACAACAAACAACACTAACACCCTAACAACAAAAACCACTAAACCCCAACAAGAAACAACCCTAAACCCCTAACAACAAACACTAACCCCCTAACAACAAACAACACTAAACCCCTAACAAGAAACTAACCTAACCCCGTAACAACAAACAACCCTAACCTCCTAACAACAACCTTAAACCCCTAACAACAAACAACCCTAAACCCCTAACAACAAACAACCCTAACCCCCTAACAAACAACAACACTAACTCCCTAGCCACAAACAACACTAACACCCTAGCAACAAAAACTACTAAACCCCAACAAGAAACAACCCTAAACCCCTAACAACAAACACTAACCCCCTAACAACAAACAACACTAAACCCTTAACAAGAAACTAACCTAACCCCGTAACAACAAACAACCCTAACCTCCTAACAACAAACAACCTTAAACCCCTAACAACAAAGAACGCTAAACCCCTAACAACAAACAACACTAACACCATAACAACAAAAAACACTAAACCCCAACAAGAAACAACACTAAACCCCTAACAACAAACACTAACCCCCTAACAACAAACAACACTAAACCCCTAACAAGAAACTAACCTTAACCTGTAACAACAAACAACCCTAACCTCCTAACAACAAACAACCTTAACCCCCTAACAACAAACAACCCTAAACCCCTAACAACAAACAATCCTAACCCCCTAACAACCAACAACGCTCACCCCCTAACCACAAACAACGCTAACACCCTAACCACAAACAACACTAACCCAGTAAGAACAAACAACACTAACCCCCTAATCACAAACAACACTAACACCCTAACAACAAAAACTACTATACCCCAACAAGAAACAACCCTAAACCCCTAACAACAAACGCTAACCCCCTAACAACAAAAAACACTAAACCGCTAACAAGAAACTAACCTAACCCCGTAATAACAAACAACCCTAACCTCCTAACAACAAACAACCCTAAACCCCTAACAACAAACAACCCTAACCTTCTAACAACAAACAACCCTAACCCCCTAACAAAAAACAACACTAACCCCCTAATCACAAACAACACTAACACCCTAACCACAAACAACACTAACACCCTAACAACAAAAACTACTAAACCCCAACAAGAAACAACCCTAAACCCCTAACAACAAACACTAACCCCCTAACAGCAAACAACACTAAACCCCTAACAAGAAACTAACCTAACCCCCTAACAACCAACAACGCACACCCCCTGACCACAAACAACACTAACACCCTAACCACAAACAACACTAACCCCGTAAGAACAAACTACACTAACCCACTAACAACAAACAACACTAACACCCTAACATCAAAAACTACTAAACCCAACAAGAAACAACCCTAAACCCCTAACAACAAACACTAACCCCCTAACAACAAACAACACTAAACCCCTAACAAGAAACTTACCTAACCCCGTAACAACAAACAACCCTAACCTCCTAACAACAAACAACCTTAAACCTCTAACAACAAACAACACTAACACCCTAACAACAAAAACCACTAAACCCCAACAAGAAACAACCCTAAACCCCTAACAACAAACACTAACCCCCTAACAACAAACAACACTAAACCCCTAACAAGAAACTAACCTAAACCCGTAACAACAAACAATCCTAACCTCCTAACAACAAACAACCTTAAACCCCTAACAACAAACAACACTAAACCCCTAACAACAAACACCACTAACACCCTAACAACAAAAACCACTAAACCCCAACAAGAAACAACACTAAACCCCTAACAACAAACACTAACCCCCTAACAACAAACAACACTAAACGCCTAACAAGAAACTAACCTAACTCTGTAACAACAAACAACCCTAATCTCCTAACAACAAACAACCTTAAACCCCTAACAACAAACAACCCTAAGCCCCTAACCACAAAGAACACTAACACCCTAACAACAAAAAACATTACCCCCAACAAGAAACAACAATAAACCCCTAACAACAAACACTAAACCCCTAACAACAAACAACCCTAAACCCCTAACAACAAACAATCCTAACCCCCTAACAACAAACAACCCTAAACCCCTAACAACAAACAACCCTAACCTTCTAACAACAAACAACCCTAACCCCCTAACAAACAACAACACTAACCCCCAAACCACAAACAACACTAACACCCTAACAACAAAAACTACTAAACCTCAACAAGAAACAACCCTAAACCCCTAAGAACAAACACTAACCCCCTAACAACAAACAACACTAAACCCCTAACAAGAAACTAATGTAACCCCTTAACAACAAACAACCCTAACCCCCTAACCAAAAACAACACTAACACCCTAACAACAAAAACTACTAAACCCCAACAAGAAACAACCCTAAACCCCTAACAACAAACACTAACCCCCTAACAACAAACAACACTAAACCCCTAACAAGAAACTAACCTAACCCCGTAACAACAAACAACCCTAACCTCCTAACAACAAACAACCTTAAACCCCTAACAACAAACAACCCTAAACCCCTAACAACAAAAATTAACACCCTAACAACAAAAACCAGTAAACCCCAACAAGAAACAACACTAAACCCCTAACAACAAACACTAACCCCTAACAACAAACAACACTAAACCCCTAACAAGAAACTAACCTAACCCTGTAACAAAAAACAAACCTAACCTCCTAACAACAAACAACCTTAACCCCCTAACAACAAACAACCCTAAACCCCTAACAACAAACAATCCTAACCCCCTAACAAAAAACAACGCACACCCCCTAACCACAAACAACACTAACACCCTAACCACACACAACACTAACCCCGTAAGAACAAACAACACTAAGCCCCTATCCACAAACAACACTAACACCCTAACAACAAAAACTACTAAACCCCAACAAGAAACAACCCTAAATCCCTAACAACAAACACTAACCCCCTAACAACAAACAACACTAAACCCCTAAAAAGAAACTAACCTAACCCCGTAACAACAAAAAACCCTATCCTCCTAACAACAAACAACCTTAAACCCCTATCAACAAACAACCATAAACCCCTAACAACAAACAACACTAACACCCTAACAACAAAAACCACTAAAACCCAACAAGAAACAACACTAAACCCCTAACAACAAACACTAAACCCCTAACAACAAACAACACTAAACCCCTAACAAGAAACTAACCTAACCCTGTAACAACAAACAACCCTAACCTCCTAACAACAAACAACCTTTACCCCCTAACAACAAACAACCTTAAAACCCTAACAACAAACAATCCTAACACCCTAACAACCAACAAAGCTCACCCCCTAACCACAAACAACACTAACCCCGTAAGAACAAACAACACTAACCCCCTAACAACAAACAACACTAACACCCTAACAACAAAAACTACTAAACCCCAACAAGAAACAACCCTAAACCCCTAACAACAAACACTAACCCCCTACCAACAAACAACACTAAACCCCTAACAAGGAACTTACCTAACCCTGTAAGAACAAACAACCCTAACCTCCTAACAACAAACAACCTTAACCCCCTAACAACAAACAACCTTAAACCCCTAACAACAAACAATCCTAACCCCCTAACAACCAACAACGCTGACCCCCTAACTGCAAACAGCACTAACACCCTAACCACAATCAACACTAACCCCGTAAGAACAAACAACACTAAGCCCCTAACCACAAACAACACTAACACCCTAACAACAAAAACTACTAAACCCCAACAAGAAACAATCCTAAACCCCTAACAACAAACACTAACCCCCTAACAACAAACAACACTAAACCCCTAACAAGAAACTAACCTAACCCCGTAACAACAAACAACCCTAACCTCCTAACAACAAACAACCTTAAACCCCCAACAACAAACAACCCTAAACCCCTAACAACAATCAACACTAACACCCTAACAACAAAAACCACTAAACCCCAACAAGAAACAACACTAAACACCTAACAACAAACACTAACCCCCTAACAACAAACAACACTAAACCCCTAACAAGAAACTAATTATAACCCCGTAACAACAAACAACCCTAACCTCCTAACAACACACAACCTTAAACCCCTAACAACAAACAATCCTAACCCCCAACAACCAACAAAGCTCACCCCCTAACCACAAACAACCTAACACCCTAACCACAAACAACACTAACCCCGTAAGAACAAACAACACTAACCCCCTAACAACAAACAACACTAACACCCTAACAACAAAAACTACTAAACCCCAACAAGAAACAACCCTAAACCCCTAACAACAAACACTAACCCCATAACAACAAACAACACTAAACCCCTAACAAGAAACTAACCTAACCCCGTAACAACAAACAACCCTAACCTCCTAACAACAAACAATCTTAAACCCCTAACAACAAACAACCCTAAACCCCTAACAACAAACATTAACACCCTAACAACAAAAACCAGTAAACCCCAACAAGAAACAACACTAAACCCCTAACAACAAACACTAACCCCTAACAACAAACAACACTAAACCCCTAACAAGAAACTAACCTAACCCTGTAACAACAAACAAACCTAACCTCCTAACAACAAACAACCTTAACCCCCTAACAACAAACAACCCTAAACCCCTAACAACAAACAATCCTAACCCCCTAACAACCAACAACGCACACCCCCTAACCACAAACAACACTAACACCCTAACCACAAACAACACTAACCCCGTAAGAACAAACAACACTAAGCCCCTAACCACAAACAACACTAACACCCTAACAACAAAAACTACTAAACCCCAACAAGAAACAACCCTAAACCCCTAACAACAAACACTAACCCCCTAACAACAAACAACACTAAACCCCTAAAAAGAAACTAACCTAACCCCGTAACAACAAACAACCCTAACCTCCTAACAACAAACAAACTTAAACCCCTATCAACAAACAACCATAAACCCCTAACAACAAACAACACTAACACCCTAACAACAAAAACCACTAAAACCCAACAAGAAACAACACTAAACCCCTAACAACAAACACTAAACCCCTAACAACAAACAACACTAACACCCTAACAAGAAACTAACCTAACCCTGTAACAACAAACAACCCTAACCTCCTAACAACAAACAACCTTTACCCCCTAACAACAAACAACCTTAAAACCCTAACAACAAACAATCCTAACACCCTAACAACCAACAACGCTCACCCCCTAACCACAAACAACACTAACCCCGTAAGAACAAACAACACTAACCCCCTAACAACAAACAACACTAACACCCTAACAACAAAAACTACTAAACCCCAACAAGAAACAACCCTAAACCCCTAACAACAAACACTAACCCCCTACCAACAAACAACACTAAACCCCTAACAAGGAACTTACCTAACCCTGTAAGAACAAACAATCCTAACCTCCTAACAACAAACAACCTTAACCCCCTAACAACAAACAACCTTAAACCCCTAACAACAAACAATCCTAACCCCCTAACAACCAACAACGCTGACCCCCTAACTGCAAACAGCACTAACACCCTAACCACAATCAACACTAACCCCGTAAGAACAAACAACACTAACCCCCTAATCACAAACAACACTAACACCCTAACAACAAAAACTACTAAACCCCAACAAGAAACAACCCTAAACCCCTAACAACAAACACTAACCCCCTAACAACAAACAACACTAAACCCCTAACAAGAAACTAACCTAACCCCGTAACAACAAACAACCCTAACCTCCTAACAACAAACAACCTTAAACCCCTAACAACAAACAAACCTAAACCCCTAACAACAAACAACACTAACACCCTAACAACAAAAACCACTAAACCCCAACAAGAAACAACACTAAACCCCTAACAAAAAACACTAACCCCCTAACAACAAACAACACTAAATCCCTAACAAGAAACTAACCTAACTCTGTAACAACAAACAACCCTAATCTCCTAACAACAAACAACCTTAAACCCCTAACAACAAACAACTCTAAGCCCCTAACCACAAAGAACACTAACACCCTAACAACAAAAAACATTACCCCCAACAAGAAACAACAATAAACCCCTAACAACAAACACTAAACCCCTAACAACAAACAACCCTAAACCCCTAACAACAAACAATCCTAACCCCCTAACAACAAACAACCCTAACCTTCTAACAACAAACAACCCTAACCCCCTAACAAACAACAACACTAACCCCCAAACCACAAACAACACTAACACCCTAACAACAAAAACTACTAAACCTCAACAAGAAACAACCCTAAACCCCTAAGAACAAACACTAACCCCCTAACAACAAACAACACTAAACCCCTAACAAGAAACTAATGTAACCCCGTAACAACAAACAACCCTAACCTCCTAACAACACACAACCTTAAACCCCTAACAACAAACAATCCTCATAGAGAAGCCCCTAACAACAAACACTAAACCCCTAACAACAAACACCTAAACCCCTAACAACAACAACCTAACCCCCTAACCCCTAACCACAAACAACCTAACCCCTAACAACAAACAACCTAACCTTCAACAACAACCAACCCTAACCCCCTAAACCCCAACAAACAACCACAACCCACCTAACAACAAACAACACTAAACCCCTAACAAGAAACAACCCTAACCCCTAGACACAAACACCTAACCCCTACAACAAACAAACCTAAACACCTAACAACAAACAACCCTAACCCCTAACAACCCCTAAACACACCCCTAACAACAAAACAACCCTAAACACCTAACAAAAAACACCCTAACACGAAACTAACCAACCCCTAAACCCAACAACAACACTAACCCCTAACAACAACAACACTAAACCCTAACTAACCCCTAACAACAACACCCTAACCCCAACAACAACCCCAAAACCCCTAACAACAAACAACCTAAACCCCTAAACAACAACCCTAACCCCTAACAACAACCCTAACCCACTAAACAACCCTACAACCACAAACCACCTAACCACAAACAACACTAACACCCTAACCACACACAACACTAACCCCGTAAGAACAAACAACACTAAGCCCCTATCCAGAAACAACACTAACACCCTAACAACAAAAACTACTAAACCCCAACAAGAAACAACCCTAAACCCCTAACAACAAACACTAACCCCCTAACAACAAACAACACTAAACCCCTAAAAAGAAACTAACCTAACCCCGTAACAACAAACAACCCTAACCTCCTAACAACAAACAAACTTAAACCCCTATCAACAAACAACCATAAACCCCTAACAACAAACAACACTAACACCCTAACAACAAAAACCACTAAAACCCAACAAGAAACAACACTAAACCCCTAACAACAAACACTAAACCCCTAACAACAAACAACACTAAACCCCTAACAAGAAACTAACCTAACCCTGTAACAACAAACAACCCGAACCTCCTAACAACAAACAACCTTTACCCCCTAACAACAAACAACCTTAAAACCCTAACAACAAACAATCCTAACACCCTAACAACCAACAACGCTCACCCCCTAACCACAAACAACACTAACCCCGTAAGAACAAACAACACTAACCCCCTAACAACAAACAACACTAACACCCTAACAACAAAAACTACTAAACCCCAACAAAAAACAACCCTAAACCCCTAACAACAAACACTAACCCCTACCAACAAACAACACTAAACCCCTAACAAGGAACTTACCTAACCCTGTAAGAACAAACAACCCTAACCTCCTAACAACAAACAACCTTAACACCCTAACAACAAACAACCTTAAACCCCTAACAACAAACAACCCTAAACCCCTAACAACAAACAACACTAACACCCTAACAACAAAAACCACTAAACCCCAACAAGAAACAACACTAAACCCCTAACAACAAACACTAACCCCCTAACAACAAACAACACTAAACCCCTAACAAGAAACTAACCTAACCCCGTAACAACAAACAACGCACACCCCCTAACCACAAACAACACTAACACCCTAACCACAAACAACACTAACCCAGTAAGAACAAACAACACTAACCCCCTAAGAACAAACAACACTAACACCCTAACAACAAAAACCACTAAAGCCCAACAAGGAGCAACCCTAAACCCCTAAATACAAAAAAAACTAACCCCCTAACCACAAACAACACTAACACCCTAACAGCAAAAACCACTAAACCTCAACAAGAAACAACCCGAAACCCCTAAATAGAGACAATACTAACCACCTAACAACAATCCTAATCCCCTAACAACAAACAACCCTAACTCCCAACAACAAACTACGCTAACCCACTAACAACAAACAAGCCTAATCCCCTAACAACAAACAACCCTAACCCCCAACAACAAACTACTCTAACCCCCTAACAACAAAAAACACTAACCCCCTAACAACAAACACCACTAACCCCCTAACAACAATCCTAACAACCTAACAACAAACAACACTAACCCCCTAAAAATAAACTACTCTAAACCCCTAACAACAAACAACCCTAACCCCCTAACAACAAACAACCCTAAACCCCTAACAACAAACAACCCTAACCTTCTAACAACAAACAACCCTAACCCCCTAACAAACAACAACACTAACCCCCTAACCACAAACAACACTAACACCCTAACAACAAAAACCAATAAACCCCAACAAGAAACAACACTAAACCCCTCACAACAAACACTAACCCCCTAACAACAAACAACACTAAACCCCTAACAAGAAACTAACCTAACCCTGTAACAACAAACAACCCTAACCTCCTAACAACAAACAACCTTAAACCCCTAACAACAAACAACCCTAAACCCCTAACAACAAAGAACACTAACACGCTAACAACAAAAAGCACTAAACCCCAACAAGAAACAACACTAAACCCCTAACAACAAACACTAACCCCCTAACAACAAACAACACTAAACTCCTAACAAGAAACTAACCTAACCCTGTAACAACAAACAACCCTAACCTCCTAACAACAATGAACCTTAACCCCTAACAACAAACAACCTTAAACCCCTAACAACAAAGAATCCTAACCCCCTAACAACCAACAACGCTCACCCCCTAACCACAAACAGCACTAACACCCTAACCACAAACAACACTAACCCCGTAAGAACAAACAACACTAACCCCCTAACAACAAACAACACTAACACCCTAACAACAAAAACTACTAAACCCCAACAAGAAACAACCCTAAACCCCTAACAACAAACACTAACCCCCTAACAACAAACAACACTAAATCCCTAACAAGAAACAAACCTAACCCCGTAACAACAAACAACTCTAACCTCCTAACAACAAACAACCTTAAACCCCTAACAACAAACAACCCTAAACCCCTAACAACAATCAACAATAACACCCTAACAACAAAAACCACTAAACCCAAACAAGAAACAACACTAAACCCCTAACAACAAACACTAACCCCCTAACAACAAACAACACTAAACCCCTAACAAGAAACTAACCTAACCCTGTAACAACAAACAACCCTAACCTCCTAACAACAAACAACCTTAACCCCCTAACAAGAAATAACCCTAAACCCCTAAAAACAAACAATCCTAACCCCCTAACAACCAACAACGCTCACCCCCTAACCACAAACAACGCTAACACCCTAACCACAAACAACACTAACCCCGTAAGAACAAACAACACTAACCCCCTAATCTCAAACAACACTAACACCCTAACAACAAAAACTACTAAACCCCAACAAGAAACAACCCTAAACCCCTAACAACAAACACTAACCCCCTAACAACAAACAACACTAAACCCCTAACAAGAAACTAACCTAACCCCGTAACAACAAACAACCCTAACCTCCTAACAACAAACAACCTTAAACCCCTAACAACAAACAACCCTAAACCCCTAACAACAATCAACACTAACACCCTAACAACAAAAACCACTAAACCCCAACAAGAAACAACACTAAACCCCTAACAACAAACACTAACCCCCTAACAACAAACAACACTAAACCCCTAACAAGAAACTAATGTAACCCCGTAACAACAAACAACCCTAACCTCCTAACAACACACAACCTTAAACCCCTAACAACAAACAATCCTAACCCCCAACAACCAACAAAGCTCACCCCGTAACCACAAACAACACTAACACCCTAACCACAAACAACACTAACCCCGTAAGAGCAAACAACACTAACCCCCTAACAACAAACAACACTAACACCCTAACAACAAAAACTACTAAACCCCAACAAGAAACAACCCTAAACCCCTAACAACAAACACTAACCCCCTAACAACAAACAACACTAAACCCCTAACAAGAAACTAACCTAACCCCGTAACAACAAACAACCCTAACCTCCTAAAAACAAACAATCTTAAACCCCTAACAACAAACAACCCTAAACCCCTAACAACAAACATTAACACCCTAACAACAAAAACCAGTAAACCCCAACAAGAAACAACACTAAACCCCTAACAACAAACAACACTAAACCCCTAACAAGAAACTAACCTAACCCCGTAACAACAAACAAACCTAACCTCCTAACAACAAACAACCTTAACCCCCTAACAACAAACAACCCTAAACCCCTAACAACAAAGAATCCTAACCCCCTAACAACCAACGACGGACACCCCTAACCACAAACAACACTAACACCCTAACCACACACAACACTAACCCCGTAAGAACAAACAACACTAAGCCCCTAACCACAAACAACACTAACACCCTAACAACAAAAACTACTAAACCCCAACAAGAAACAACCCTAAACCCCTAACAACAAACACTAACCCCCTAACAACAAACAACACTAAACCCCTAAAAAGAAACTAACCTAACCCCGTAACAACAAACAACCCTAACCTCCTAACAACAAACAAACTTAAACCCCTATCAACAAACAACCCTAAACCCCTAACAACAAACAACACTAACACCCTAACAACAAAAACCACTAAAACCCAACAAGAAACAACACTAAACCCCTAACAACAAACACTAAACCCCTAACAACAAACAACACTAAACCCCTAACAAGAAACTAACCTAACCCTGTAACAACAAACAACCCTAACGTCCTAACAACAAACAACCTTGACCCCCTAACAACAAACAACCTTAAACCCCTAACAACAAACAATCCTAACCCCCTAACAACCAACAACGCTCACCCCCTAACCACAAACAACACTAACCCCGTAAGAACAAACAACACTAACCCCCTAACAACAAACAACACTAACACCCTAACAACAAAAACTACTAAACCCCAACAAGAAACAACCCTAAACCCCTGACAACAAACACTAACCCCCTAACAAGAAACAACACTAAACACCTAACAAGAAACTAACCTAACCCCGTAACAACAAACAACCCTGACCTCCTAACAACAAACAACCTTAAACCCCTAACAACAAACAACCCTAAACCCCTAACAACAAACAACACTAACACCCTAACAACAAAAACCACTAAACCCCAACAAGAAACAGCACTAAACCGCTAACAACAAACACTAACCCCCTAACAACAAACAACACTAAACCCCTAACAAGAAACTAACCTAACCCCGTAACAACAAACAACCCTAACCTCCTAACAACAAACAACCTTAAACCCCTAACAACAAACAACCCTAAACCCCTAACAACAAAAATTAACACCCTAACAACAAAAACCAGTAAACCCCAACAAGAAACAACACTAAACCCCTAACAACAAACACTAACCCCTAACAACAAACAACACTAAACCCCTAACAAGAAACTAACCTAACCCTGTAACAACAAACAACCCTAACCTCCTAACAACAAACAACCTTAACCCCCAAACAACAAACAACCCTAAACCCCTAACAACAAACAATCCTAACCCCCTAACAACCAACAACGCACACCCCCTAACCACAAACAACACTAACACCCTAACCACACACAACACTAACCCCGTAAGAACAAACAACACTAAGCCCCTATCCACAAACAACACTAACACCCTAACAACAAAAACTACTAAACCCCAACAAGAAACAACCCTAAACCCCTAACAACAAACACTAACCCCCTAACAACAAACAACACTAAATCCCTAACAAGAAACTAACCTAACCCCGTAACAACAAACAACTCTAACCTCCTAACAACAAACAACCTTAAACCCCTAACAACAAACAACCCTAAACCCCTAACAACAATCAACAATAACACCCTAACAACAAAAACCACTAAACCCCAACAAGAAACAACACTAAACCCCTAACAACAAACACTAACCCCCTAACAACAAACAACACTAAACCCCTAACAAGAAACTAACCTTAACCTGTAACAACAAACAACCCTAACCTCCTAACAACAAACAACCTTAACCCCCTAACAACAAACAACCCTAAACCCCTAACAACAAACAATCCTAACCCCCTAACAACCAACAACGCTCACCCCCTAACCACAAAAAACGCTAACACCCTAACCACAAACAACACTAACCCCGTAAGAACAAACAACACTAACCCCCTAATCACAAACAACACTAACACCCTAAGAACAAAAACTACTAAACCCCAACAAGAAACAACCCTAAACCCCTAACAACAAACACTAACCCCCTAACAACAAACAACACTAAACCCCTAACAAGAAACTAACCTAACCCCGTAACAACAAACAACCCTAACCTCCTAACAACAAACAACCTTAAACCCCTAACAAGAAACAACCCTAAACCCCTAAAAACAAACAATCCTAACCGCCTAACAACCAACAACGCTCACCCCCTAACCACAAACAACGCTAACACCCTAACCACAAACAACACTAACCCCGTAAGAACAAACAACACTAACCCCCTAATCACAAACAACACTAACACCCTAAGAACAAAAACTACTAAACCCCAACAAGAAACAACCCTAAACCCCTAACAACAAACACTAACCCCCTAACAACAAACAACACTAAACCCCTAACAAGAAACTAACCTAACCCCGTAACAACAAACAACCCTAACCTCCTAACAACAAACAACCTTAAACCCCTAACAACAAACAACCCTAAACCCCTAACAACAATCAACACTAACACCCTAACAACAAAAACCACTAAACCCCAACAAGAAACAACACTAAACCCCTAACAACAAACACTAACGCCCTAACAACAAACAACACTAAACCCCTAACAAGAAACTAATGTAACCCCGTAACAACAAACAACCCTAACCTCCTAACAACACACAACCTTAAACCCCTAACAACAAACAATCCTAACCCCCAACAACCAACAAAGCTCACCCCCTAACCACAAACAACACTAACACCCTAACCACAAACAACACTAACCCCGTAAGAACAAACAACACTAACCCCCTAACAACAAACAACACTAACACCCTAACAACAAAAACTACTAAACCCCAACAAGAAACAACCCTAAACCCCTAACAACAAACACTAACCCCCTAACAACAAACAACACTAAACCCCTAACAAGAAACTAACCTAACCCCGTAACAACAAACAACCCTGACCTCCTAACAACAAACAACCTTAAACCCCTAACAACAAACAACCCTAAACCCCTAACAACAAACAACACTAACACCCTAACAACAAAAACCACTAAACCCCAACAAGAAACAGCACTAAACCGCTAACAACAAACACTAACCCCCTAGCAACAAACAACACTAAACCCCTAACAAGAAACTAACCTAACCCCGTAACAACAAACAACCCTAACCTCCTAACAACAAACAACCTTAAACCCCTAACAACAAACAACCCTAAACCCCTAACAACAAAAATTAACACCCTAACAACAAAAACCAGTAAACCCCAACAAGAAACAACACTAAACCCCTAACAACAAACACTAACCCCTAACAACAAACAACACTAAACCCCTAACAAGAAACTAACCTAACCCTGTAACAACAAACAACCCTAACCTCCTAACAACAAACAACCTTAACCCCCTAACAACAAACAACCCTAAACCCCTAACAACAAACAATCCTAACCCCCTAACAACCAACAACGCACACCCCCTAACCACCAACAACACTAACACCCTAACCACACACAACACTAACCCCGTAAGAACAAACAACACTAAGCCCCTATCCACAAACAACACTAACACCCTAACAACAAAAACTACTAAACCCCAACAAGACACAACCCTAAACGCCTAACAACAAACACTAACCCCCTAACAACAAACAACACTAAACCCCTAAAAAGAAACTAACCTAACCCCGTAACAACAAACAACCCTAACCTCCTAACAACAAACAAACTTAAACCCCTATCAACAAACAACCATAAACCCCTAACAACAAACAACACTAACACCCTAACAACAAAAACCACTAAACCCCAACAAGAAACAACACTAAACCCCTAACAACAAACACTAACCCCCTAACAACAAACAACACTAAACCCCTAACAAGAAACTAACCTAACCCTGTAACAACAAACAACCCTAACCTCCTAACAACAAACAACCTTAACCCCCTAACAAGAAACAACCCTAAACCCCTAACAACAAACAATCCTAAGCCAATAACAACCAACAACGCTCACCCCTTAACCACAAACAACACTAACACCCTAACCACAAACAACACTAACCCCGTAAGAACAAACAACACTAACCCCCTAATCACAAACAACACTAACACCCTAACAACAAAAACTACTAAACCCCAACAAGAAACAACCCTGAACCGCTAACAACAAACACTAACCCCCTAACAACAAACAACACTAAACCCCTAACAAGAAACTAACCTAACCCCGTAACAACAAACAACCCTAACCTCCTAACAACAAACAACCTTAAACCCCTAACAACAAACAAACCTAAACCCCTAACAACAAACAACACTAACACCCTAACAACAAAAACCACTAAACCCCAACAAGAAACAACACTACTCCCCTAACAAAAAACACTAACCCCCTAACAACAAACAACACTAAACCCCTAACAAGAAACTAACTTAACTCTGTAACAAGAAACAACCCTAATCTCCTAACAACAAACAACCTTAAACCCCTAACAACAAACAACCCTAAGCCCCTAACCACAAAGAACACTAACACCCTAACAACAAAAAACATTACCCCCAACAAGAAACAACAATAAACCCCTAACAACAAACACTAAACCCCTAACAACAAACAACCCTAAACCCCTAACAACAAACAATCCTAACCCCCTAACAACAAACAACCCTAACCTTCTAACAACAAACAACCCTAAACCCCTAACAAACAACAACACTAACCCCCAAACCACAAACAACACTAACACCCTAACAACAAAAACTACTAAACCTCAAGAAGAAACAACCCTAAACCCCTAACAACAAACACTAACCCCCTAACAACAAACAACACTAAACCCCTAACAAGAAACTAATGTAACCCCGTAACAACAAACAACCCTAACCTCCTAACAACACACAACCTTAAACCCCTAACAGCAAACAATCCTAACCCCCAACAACCAACAAAGCTCACCCCCTAACCACAAACAACACTAACACCCTAACCACAAACAACACTAACCCCGTAAGAACAAACAACACTAACCCCCTAACCACAAACAACACTAACACCCTAACAACAAAAACTACTAAACCCCAACAAGAAACAACCCGAAACCCCTAACAACAAACACTAACCCCCTAACAACAAACAACACTAAACCCCTAACAAGAAACTAACCTAACCCCGTAACAACAAACAACCCTAACCTCCTAACAACAAACAACCCTAAACCCCTAACAACAAAAATTAACACCCTAACAACAAAAACCAGTAAACCCCAACAAGAAACAACACTAAACCCCTAACAACAAACACTAACCCCTAACAACAAACAACACTAAACCCCTAACAAGAAACTAACCTAACCCTGTAACAACAAGCAACCCTAACCTCCTAACAACAAACAACCTTAACCCCCTAACAACAAACAACCCTAAACCCCTAACAACAAACAATCCTAACCCCCTAACAACCAACAACGCACACCCCCTAACCACAAACAACACTAACACCCTAACCACACACAACAATAACCCCGTAAGAACAAACAACACTAAGCCCCTATCCACAAACAACACTAACACCCTAACAACAAAAACTACTAAACCCGAACAAGAAACAACCCTAAACCCCTAACAACAAACACTAACCCCCTAACAACAAACAACACTAAACCCCTAAAAAGAAACTAACCTAACCCCGTAACAACAAACAACCCTAACCTCCTAACAACAAACAAACTTAAACCCCTATCAACAAACAACCATAAACCCCTAACAACAAACAACACTAACACCCTAACAACAAAAACCACTAAAACCCAACAAGAAACAACACTAAACCCCTAACAACAAACACTAAACCCCTAACAACAAACAACACTAAACCCCTAACAAGAAACTAACCTAACCCTGTAACAACAAACAACCCTAACCTCCTAACAACAAACAACCTTTACCCCCTAACAACAAACAACCTTAAAACCCTAACAACAAACAATCCTAACACCCTAACAACCAAAAACGCTCACCCCCTAACCACAAACAACACTAACCCCGTAAGAACAAACAACACTAACCCCCTAACAACAAACAACACTAACACCCTAACAACAAAAACTACTAAACCCCAACAAGAAAGAACCCTAAACCCCTAACAACAAACACTAACCCCTACCAACAAACAACACTAAACCCCTAACAAGGAACTTACCTAACCCTGTAAGAACAAACAACCCTAACCTCCTAACAACAAACAACCTTAACCCCCTAACAACAAACAACCTTAAACCCCTAACAACAAACAACCCTAAACCCCTAACAATAAACAACACTAACACCCTAACAACAAAAACCACTTAACCCCAACAAGAAACAACACTAAACCCCTAACAACAAACACTAACCCCCTAACAACAAACAACACTAAACCCCTAACAAGAAACTAACCTAACCCTGTAACAACAAACAACGCACACCCCCTAACCACAAACAACACTAACACCCTAACCACAAACAACACTAACCCCGTAAGAACAAACAACACTAACCCCCTAAGAACAAACAACACTAACACCCTAACAACAAAAACCACTAAAGCCCAACAAGGAGCAACCCTAAACCCCTAAATACAAACAAAACTAACCCCCTAACCACAAACAACACTAACACCCTAACAACAAAAACCACTAAACCTCAACAAGAAACAACCCGAAACCCCTAAATAGAAACAATACTAACCACCTAACAACAATCCTAATCCCCTAACAACAAACAACCCTAACTCCCAACAACAAACTACTCTAACCCACTAACAACAAACAAGCCTAATCCCCTAACAACAAACAACCCTAACCCCCAACAACAAACTACTCTAACCCCCTAACAACAAAAAACACTAACCCCCTAACAACAAACACCACTAACCCCCTAACAACAATCCTAACAACCTAACAACAAACAACACTAACCCGCTAAAAATAAACTACTCTAAACCCCTAACAACAAACAACCCTAACCCCCTAACAACAAACAACCCTAAACCCCTAACAACAAACAACCCTAACCTGCTAACAACAAACAACCCTAACCCCCTAACAAACAACAACACTAACCCCCTAACCACAAACAACACTAACACCCTAACAACAAAAACCACTAAACCCCAACAAGAAACAACACTAAACCCCTCACAACAAACACTAACCCCCTAACAACAAACAACACTAAACCCCTAACAAGAAACTAACCTAACCCTGTAACAACAAACAACCCTAACCTCCTAACAACAAACAACCTTAAACCCCTAACAACAAACAACCCTAAACCCCTAACAACAAAGAACACTAACACGCTAACAACAAAAAGCACTAAACCCCAACAAGAAACAACACTAAACCCCTAACAACAAACACTAACCCCCTAACAACAAACAACACTAAACTCCTAACAAGAAACTAACCTAACCCTGTAACAACAAACAACCCTAACCTCCTAACAACAATCAACCTTACCCCCTAACAAGAAACAACCTTAAACCCCTAACAACAAAGAATCCTAACCCCCTAACAACCAACAACGCTCACCCCCTAACCACAAACAGCACTAACACCCTAACCACAAACAACACTAACCCCGTAAGAACAAACAACACTAACCCCCTAACAACAAACAACACTAACACCCTAACAACAAAAACTACTAAACCCCAACAAGAAAGAACCCTAAACCCCTAACAACAAACACTAACCCCTACCAACAAACAACACTAAACCCCTAACAAGGAACTTACCTAACCCTGTAAGAACAAACAACCCTAACCTCCTAACAACAAACAACCTTAACCCCCTAACAACAAACAACCTTAAACCCCTAACAACAAACAACCCTAAACCCCTAACAATAAACAACACTAACACCCTAACAACAAAAACCACTTAACCCCAACAAGAAACAACACTAAACCCCTAACAACAAACACTAACCCCCTAACAACAAACAACACTAAACCCCTAACAAGAAACTAACCTAACCCTGTAACAACAAACAACGCACACCCCCTAACCACAAACAACACTAACACCCTAACCACAAAGAACACTAACCCCGTAAGAACAAACAACACTAACCCCCTAAGAACAAACAACACTAACACCCTAACAAAAAAAACCACTAAAGCCCAACAAGGAGCAACCCTAAACCCCTAAATACAAACAAAACTAACCCCCTAACCACAAACAACACTAACACCCTAACAACAAAAACCACTAAACCTCAACAAGAAACAACCCGAAACCCCTAAATAGAAACAATACTAACCACCTAACAACAATCCTAATCCCCTAACAACAAACAACCCTAACTCCCAACAACAAACTACTCTAACCCACTAACAACAAACAAGCCTAATCCCCTAACAACAAACAACCCTAACCCCCAACAACAAACTACTCTAACCCCCTAACAACAAAAAACACTAACCCCCTAACAACAAACACCACTAACCCCCTAACAACAATCCTAACAACCTAACAACAAACAACACTAACCCGCTAAAAATAAACTACTCTAAACCCCTAACAACAAACAACCCTAACCCCCTAACAACAAACAACCCTAAACCCCTAACAACAAACAACCCTAACCTGCTAACAACAAACAACCCTAACCCCCTAACAAACAACAACACTAACCCCCTAACCACAAACAACACTAACACCCTAACAACAAAAACCACTAAACCCCAACAAGAAACAACACTAAACCCCTCACAACAAACACTAACCCCCTAACAACAAACAACACTAAACCCCTAACAAGAAACTAACCTAACCCTGTAACAACAAACAACCCTAACCTCCTAACAACATACAACCTTAAACCCCTAACAACAAACAACCCTAAACCCCTAACAACAAAGAACACTAACACGCTAACAACAAAAAGCACTAAACCCCAACAAGAAACAACACTAAACCCCTAACAACAAACACTAACCCCCTAACAACAAACAACACTAAACTCCTAACAAGAAACTAACCTAACCCTGTAACAACAAACAACCCTAACCTCCTAACAACAATCAACCTTACCCCCTAACAAGAAACAACCTTAAACCCCTAACAACAAAGAATCCTAACCCCCTAACAACCAACAACGCTCACCCCCTAACCACAAACAGCACTAACACCCTAACCACAAACAACACTAACCCCGTAAGAACAAACAACACTAACCCCCTAACAACAAACAACACTAACACCCTAACAACAAAAACTACTAAACCCCAACAAGAAACAACCCTAAACCCCTAACAACAAACACTAACCCCCTAACAACAAACAACACTAAATCCCTAACAAGAAACTAACCTAACCCCGTAACAACAAACAACTCTAACCTCCTAACAACAAACAACCTTAAACCCCTAACAACAAACAACCCTAAACCCCTAACAACAATCAACAATAACACCCTAACAACAAAAACCACTAAACCCCAACAAGAAACAACACTAAACCCCTAACAACAAACACTAACCCCCTAACAACAAACAACACTAAACCCCTAACAAGAAACTAACCTAACCCTGTAACAACAAACAACCCTAACCTTCTAACAACAAACAACCTTAACCCCCTAACAAGAAACAACCCTAAACCCCTAAAAACAAACAATCCTAACTCCCTAACAACCAACAACGCTCACCCCCTAACCACAAACAACGCTAACACCCTAACCACAAACAACACTAACCCCGTAAGAACAAACAACACTAACCCCCTAATCACAAACAACACTAACACCCTAACAACAAAAACTACTAAACCCCAACAAGAAACAACCCTAAACCCCTAACAACAAACACTAACCCCCTAACAACAAACAACACTAAACCCCTAACAAGAAACTAACCTAACCCCGTAACAACAAACAACCCTAACCTCCTAACAACAAACAACCTTAAACCCCTAACAACAAACAACCCTAAACCCCTAACAACAATCAACACTAACACCCTAACAACAAAAACCACTAAACCCCAACAAGAAACAACACTAAACCCCTAACAACAAACACTAACCCCCTAACAACAAACAACACTAAACCCCTAACAAGAAACTAATGTAACCCCGTAACAACAAACAACCCTAACCTCCTAACAACACACAACCTTAAACCCCTAACAACAAACAATCCTAAACCCCTAACAACAAAAATTAACATCCTAACAACAAAAATCATTAAACCCCAACAAGAAACAACACTAAACCCCTAACAACAAACACTAACCCCTAACAACAAACAACACTAAACCCCTAACAAGAAACTAAACTAACCCTGTAACAACAAACAACCCTAACCTCCTAACAACAAACAACCTTAACCCCCTAACAACAAACAACCCTAAACCCCTAACAACAAACAATCCTAACCCCCTAACAACCAACAACGCACACCCCCTAACAACAAACAACACTAACACCCTAACCACACACAACACTAACCCCGTAAGAACAAACAACACTAAGCCCCTATCCACAAACAACACTAACACCCTAACAACAAAAACTACTAAACCCCAACAAGAAACAACCCTAAACCCCTAACAACAAACACTAACCCCCTAACAACAAACAACACTAAACCCCTAACAAGAAACTAACCTAACCCCGTAACAACAAACAACCCTAACCTCCTAACAACAAACAACCTTAAACCCCTATCAACAAACAACCATAAACCCCTAACAACAAACAACACTAACGCCCTAAGAACAAAAACCACTAAAACCCAACAAGAAACAACACTAAACCCCTAACAACAAACACTAAACCCCTAACAACAAACAACACTAAACCCCTAACAAGAAACTAACCTAACCCTGTAACAACAAACAACCCTAACCTCCTAACAACAAACAACCTTTACCCCCTAACAGCAAACAACCTTAAAACCCTAACAACAAACAATCCTAACACCCTAACAACCAACAACGCTCACCCCCTAACCACAAACAACACTAACCCCGTAAGAACAAACAACACTAACCCCCTAACA
This sequence comes from Loxodonta africana, assembly GCF_030014295.1. Classification (NCBI taxonomy): domain Eukaryota; kingdom Metazoa; phylum Chordata; class Mammalia; order Proboscidea; family Elephantidae; genus Loxodonta; species Loxodonta africana. The sequence continues at coordinate 469,651 of NW_026974827.1, forward strand.
ACAAACAACACTAACACCCTAACAACAAAAACTACTAAACCCCAACAAGAAACAACCCTAAACCCCTAACAACAAACACTAACCCCCTACCAACAAACAACACTAAACCCCTAACAAGGAACTTACCTAACCCTGTAAGAACAAACAACCCTAACCTCCTAACAACAAACAACCTTAACCCCCTAACAACAAACAACCCTAAACCCCTAACAACAAACAATCCTAACCCCCTAACAACCAACAACGCTGACCCCCTAACTGCAAACAGCACTAACACCCTAACCACAATCAACACTAACCCCGTAAGAACAAACAACACTAACCCCCTAACAACAAACAACACTAACACCCTAACAACAAAAACTACTAAACCCCAACAAGATACAACCCTAAACCCCTAACAACAAACACTAACCCCCTAACAACAAACAACACTAAACCCCTAACAAGAAACTAACCTAACCCCGTAACAACAAACAACCCTAACCTCCTAACAACAAACAACCTTAAACCCCTAACAACAAACAACCCTAAACCCCTAACAACAATCAACACTAACACCCTAACAACAAAAACCACTAAACCCCAACAAGAAACAACACTAAACCCCTAACAACAAACACTAACCCCTAACAACAAACAACACTAAACCCCTAACAAGAAACTAACCTAACCCTGTAACAACAAACAAACCTAACCTCCTAACAACAAACAACCTTAACCCCGTAACAACAAACAACCTTAAACCCCTAACAACAAACAATCCTAACCCCCTAACAACCAACAACGCACACCCCCTAACCACAAACAACACTAACACCCTAACCACACACAACACTAACCCCGTAAGAACAAACAACACTAAGCCCCTAACCACAAACAACACTAACACCCTAACAACAAAAACTACTAAACCCCAACAAGAAACAACCCTAAACCCCTAACAACAAACACTAACCCCCTAACAACAAACAACACTAAACCCCTAAAAAGAAACTAACCTAACCCCGTAACAACAAACAACCCTAACCTCCTAACAACAAACAAACTTAAACCCCTATCAACAAACAACCATAAACCCCTAACAACAAACAACCCTAACCCCCAACAACAAACTACTCTAACCCCCTAACAACAAAAAACACTAACCCCCTAACAACAAACACCACTAACCCCCTAACAACAATCCTAACAACCTAACAACAAACAACACTAACCCCCTAAAAATAAACTACTCTAAACCCCTAACAACAAACAACCCTAACCCCCTAACAACAAACAACCCTAAACCCCTAACAACAAACAACCCTAACCTTCTAACAACAAACAACCCTAACCCCCTAACAAACAACAACACTAACCCCCTAACCACAAACAACACTAACACCCTAACAACAAAAACCACTAAACCCCAACAAGAAACAACACTAAACCCCTCACAACAAACACTAACCCCCTAACAACAAACAACACTAAACCCCTAACAAGAAACTAACCTAACCCTGTAACAACAAACAACCCTAACCTCCTAACAACAAACAACCTTAAACCCCTAACAACAAACAACCCTAAACCCCTAACAACAAAGAACCCTAACACGCTAACAACAAAAAGCACTAAACCCCAACAAGAAACAACACTAAACCCCTAACAACAAACACTAACCCCCTAACAACAAACAACACTAAACTCCTAACAAGAAACTAACCTAACCCTGTAACAACAAACAACCCTAACCTCCTAACAACAATCAACCTTAACCCCTAACAACAAACAACCTTAAACCCCTAACAACAAAGAATCCTAACCCCCTAACAACCAACAACGCTCACCCCCTAACCACAAACAGCACTAACACCCTAACCACAAACAACACTAACCCCGTAAGAACAAACAACACTAACCCCCTAACAACAAACAACACTAACACCCTAACAAGAAAAACTACTAAACCCCAACAAGAAACAACCCTAAACCCCTAACAACAAACACTAACCCCCTAACAACAAACAACACTAAATCCCTAACAAGAAACTAACCTAACCCCGTAACAACAAACAACCCTAACCTCCTAACAACAAACAACGCTCACCCCCTAACCAAAAACAACACTAACCCCGTAAGAACAAACAACACTAACCCCTAACAACAAACAACACTAACACCCTAACAACAAAAAACACTAAACCTCAACAAGAAACCACACTAAACCCCTAACAACAAACACTAACCCCCTAACAACAAAAAACACTAAACCCCTAACAAGAAACTAACCTAACCCTGTAACAACAAACAACCCTAACCTCCTAACAACAAACAACCTTAACCACCTAACAACAAACAACACTAACACCCTAACAACAAAAACCACTAAACCCCAACAAGAAACAACACTAAACCCCTAACAACAAACACTAACCCCCTAACAACAAACAACACTAAACCCCTAACAGGAAACTAACCTAACCCTGTAACAACAAACAACCCTAACCTCCTAAAAACAAACAACCTTAACCCCCTAACAGCAAACAACCCTAAATCCCTAACAACAAACAATCCTAACCCCCTAACAACCAACAACTCTCACCCCCTAACCACAAACAACACTAACACCCTAACCACAAACAACACTAACCCCGTAAGAACAAACAACACTAACCCCCTAACAACAAACAACACTAAACCTCTAAAAAGAAACTTACATAACCCGGTAACAACAAACAACCCTAACCTCCTAACAACAAACAACCTTAAACCCCTAACAACAAACAACCCTAAACCCCTATCAACAAACAACACTAACACCCTAACAACAAAAACCACTAAACCCGAACAAGAAACAACACTAAACCCCTAACAACAAACACTAACCCCCTAACAACAAACAACACTAAACCCCTAACAAGAAACTAACCTAACCCTGTAACAACAAACAAACATAAACTCCTAACAACAAACAACCCTAACCCCCTAACAAACAACAACACTAACCCCCTAACCACAAACAACACTAACACCCTAACAACAAAAACTACTAAACCCCAACAAGAAACAACCCTAAACCCCTGACAACAAACACTAACCACCTAACAACAAACAACCCTAAACCCCTATCAACAAACAACACTAACACCCTAACAACAAAAACCACTAAACCCCAACAAGAAACAACACTAAACCCCGAACAACAAACACTAACCCCCTAACAACAAACACTAACCCCCTAACAACAAACAACACTAAACCCATAGCAAGAAACTAACCTAACCCTGTAACAACAAACAACCCTAACCTCCTAACAACAAACAACCTTAACCCCCTAACAACAAACTACCCTAAACCCCTAACAACAAACAATCCTAACCCCCTAACAACCAACAACGCTCATCCTCTAACCACAAACAACACTAACACCCTAACCACAAACAACACAAACCCCGTAAGAACAAACAACACTAACCCCCTAACAACAAACAACACTAACACCCTAACAACAAAAACTACTAAACCCCAACAAGAAACAACCCTAAGCCCCTAACAACAAACACTAACCCCCTAACAACAAACAACACTAAACCCCTAACAAGAAACTAACCTAACTCCGTAACAACAAACAACGCTAACCTCCTAACAACAAACAACCCTAAAACCCTAACAACAAACAACCCAAACCTTCTAACAACAAACAAATCTAACCCCCTAACAAACAACAACACTAACCCCCTAACCACAAACAACACTAACACCCTAACAACAAAAACTACTAAACCCCAACAAGAAACAACCCTAAACCCCTAACAACAAACATTAACCCCCTAACTACAAACAACACTAAACCCCTAACAAGAAACTAACCTAAACCCGTAACAACAAACAACCCTAACCTCCTAACAACAAACAACCTTAAACCCCTAACAACAAACAACCCTAAACCCCTAACAACAAAGAACACTAACACCCTAACAACAAAAACCACTAAACCCCAACAAGAAACAACACTAAACCCCTAACAACAAACACTAACCCCCTAAGAACAAACAACACTAAACCCCTAACAAGAAACTAACCTAACCCTGTAACAACAAACAACCCTAACCTCCTAACAACAAACAACCCTAACCCCCTAACAAACAACAACACTAAGCCCCTAACCACAAACAACACTAACACCCTAACAACAAAAACCACTAAACCCCAACAAGAAACAACACTAAACCCCTAACAACAAACACTAACCCCCTAACAACAAACAACACTAAACCCCTAACAAGAAACTAACCTAACCCTGTAAAAACAAACAACCCTAACCTCCTAACAACAAACAACCCTAACCCCCTAACAAACAACAGCACTAACCCCCTAACCACAAACAACACTAACAGCCTAACAACAAAAACTACTAAACCCCAACAAGAAACAACCCTAAACCCCTAACAACAAACACTAACCCCCTAACAACAAACAACACTAAACCCCTAACAAGAAACTAACCTAACCCCGTAACAACAAACAACCCTAACCTCCTAACAGCAAACAATCTTAAACCCCTAACAACAAACAACCCTAAACCCCTATCAACAAACAACACTAACACCCTAACAACAAAAACCACTAAACCCCAAAAAGAAACAACACTAAACCCCTAACAACAAACACTAACCCCCTAACAACAAACAACACTAAACCCCTAACAAGAAACTAACCTAACCCTGTAACAACAAACAGCCCTAACCTCCTAACAACAATCAACCTTAACCCCCTAACAACAAACAACCCTAAACCCCTAACAACAAACAATCCTAACCCCCTAACAACCAACAACTCTCACCCCCTAACCACAAACAACACTAACACCCTAACCACAAACAACACTAACCCCGTAAGAACAAACAACACTAACCCCCTAACCACAAACAACACTAACACCCTAACAACAAAAACTACTAAACCCCAAAAAGAAACAACCCTAAACCCCTAACAACAAACACTAACCCCCTAACAACAAACAACACTAAACCCCTAACAAGAAACTCACCTAACCCTGTAACAACAAACAACCCTAACCTCCTAACAACAAAGAACCTTAAACCCCTAACAACAAACAACCCTAAACCCCTAACAACAAAAAACACTAACACCCTAACAACAAAAAACATTAAACCCCAACAAGAAACAACACTAAACCCCTAACAACAAACACTAACCCCCTAACAACAAACAACACTAAACCCCTAACAAGAAACTAACCTAACCCTGTAAGAACAAACAACCCTAACCTCCTAACAACAAACAACCTTAACCCCCTAACAACAAACAACCCTAAACCCCTAACAACAAACAATTCTAACCCCCTAACAACCAACAACGCACACCCCCTATCCACAAACAACACTAACACCCTAACCACAAACAACACTAACCCCGTAAGAACAAACAACACTAACCCCCTAACCACAAACAACACTAACACCCTAACAACAAAAACTACTAAACCCCAACAAGAAACAACCCTAAACCCCTAACAACAAACACTAACACCCTAACAACAAACAACACTAAACCCCTAACAAGAAACTAACCTAACTCTGTAACAACAAACAGCCCTAACCTCCTAACAACAAACCACCTTAACCCCCTAACAACAAACAACCCTAAACCCCTAACAACAAACAATCCTAACCCCCTAACAACCAACAACTCTCACCCCCTAACCACAAACAACACTAACACCCTAACCACAAACAACACTAACCCCGTAAGAACAAACAACACTAACCCCCTAACCACAAACAACACTAACACCCTAACAACAAAAACTACTAAACCCCAAAAAGAAACAACCCTAAACCCCTAACAACAAACACTAACCCCCTAACCAGAAACAACACTAAACCCCTAACAAGAAACTAACCTAACCCTGTAACAACAAACAACCCTAACCTCCTAACAACAAACAACCTTAAACCCCTAACAACAAACAACCCTAAACCCCTAACAACAAACAACACTAACACCCTAACCACAAAAAACACTAAACCCCAACAAGAAACAACCCTAAACCCCTAACAACAAACCCTAACCCCCTAACAACAAACAACACTAAACCCCTAACAAGAAACTAACCTAACCCTGTAACAACAAACAACCCTAACCTCCTAACAACAAACAACCTTAACCCCCTAACAACAAACAACCCTAAACCCCTAACAACAAACAATCCTATCCCCCTAACAACCAACAACACTCACCCCCTAACCACAAAGAACACCAACACCCTAACCACAAACAACACTAACCCCGTAAGAACAAACAACACTAACCCCCTAACCACAAACAACACTAACACCCTAACAACAAAAACCACTAAAGCCCAACAAGAAACAACCCTAAACCCCTAAATACAAACAACACTAACCCCTAACCACAAACAACACTAACACCCTAACAACAAAAACCACTAAACCTCAACAAGAAACAATCCGAAACCCCTAAATAGAAACAACACTAACCACCTAACAACAACCCTAACCCCCTAACAACAAACAACCCTAACCCTCAACAACAAACTACTCTAACCCACTAACAACAAACAACCCTAAGCCCCTAACAACAAAGAACCCTAACTCTCTAACAAGAAACAACACTAACCGCCTAACAACAAAAAACACTAACACCCTAACAACAAACACCACTAACCCCCTAACAACAATCCTAAAAACCTAACAGCAAACAACACTAACACCCTAACAAGAAAGAACCCAAATCCTCTAACAACAAACAACTCTAACCCACTAAGAACAAACAACTCTGAACCCCTGACAACAAACACCACTAAACCACTAACAACAAACAACTCTAACCCCTAAAAACCAAAAACACTAACCCACTAACAACAAACAACACTAACCCACTAACAACAAACAACCCTAACACCCTAACAACAAACAACACTAAACCCCTAACATCAAACAACACTAACCCCCTAACCACAAACAACACTAACAGCCTAACAACATAAACCACTAAACCTCAACAAGAAACAACCCCAAACCCCTAAATAGAAACAACACTAACCACCTAACAACAACCCTAACCCGCTAACAACAAACAACCCTAACCTCCAACAACAAACTACTCTAATCCCCTAACAATAAAAAACCCTAACCCCTAACATCAAACAACACTAACCCCTTAACAACAAACAACCCTAACCCCCAAACAACAAACAACCCTAACCCCCTAACAACAAACAATCCTATCCCCCTAACAACCAACAACACCAACCCCCTAACCACAAAAAACACTAACACCCTAACAACAAATATCACTAAACCCCAACAAGAAATAACCCTAAAACCGTAACAACAAACAACACTAACACCCTAACAACACACAACCCTAACCAAACAACAAACAACCCTAACCCACTAACAACAAACAACCCTAACCCCCTAACAACAAACATTCCTATGCCTCTAACAACCAACAACACTAACCCCCTAACCACAAACAACACTAACACCCTAACAACAAAAACCACTAAACCCCAACAAGAAACAACCCTAAACCCCTAACAACAAACCACACTAACCCCCTAACAACACACAACCCTAACCAAACAACAAACTACACTAACCCACCAACAACAAACAACACTAACCCCCTAACAAGGACCTACCCTAACCCCGTAACAACAAACAAACCTAACCCCTAAAAACAAACAACACTAACCCCCTAAAAACAAACAACCCTAAACTCCTAACAACAAACAACACTAACCTTCTAACAACAAACAACCCTAACCCCCTAACAACCAACAACACTAACCCCCTAACCACAAACAACACTAACACCCTAACAACAAAAACATCTAAACCTCGACAAGAAACAACTCTAAACCCCTAACAACAAACAACAATAACCCTCTAACAACAAACAAAACGAAACCCCTAACAAGAAACTAACCTAACCCCGTAACAACAAACAACACTAACCCCGTAACAACAAACAACCCTAACCCCCAAAAAACAAACAACCCTAAACCCCTAACAACAAACAATCCTAACCCTCTAAGAACCAACAACACTAACACCCTAACCACAAACAACACTAACACCCGAAAAACAAAAACCACTAAACCCCAACAAGAAACAACCCTAAACCCCTAACAACAAACAACACTAACCCCCGAACAACACACACCCCTAACCAAACAACAAACAACCCTAACCCACCAACAACAAACAACACTAACCCCCTAACAAGAACCTACCCTAACCCCGTAACAACAAACAACCCTAACCCCTAACAACAAACAACCGTAACCCCCTAACAACAAACAACCCTAAACCCCTAAAATCAAAGAACACTAACACCCTAACAACAAACACCCCTAACCCCTAACAACAAACAACACTAACCCCCAAACAACAAACAACCCTAACCCCTAAAAACCATAAACACAAACCCACTAACAACAAACAACCCTAACCCACTATCAACAAACAAACCTAACACCCTAACAACAAACAACCCTAACCCCTAACATCAAACAGCACTAACCCCGTAACAGCAAACAACCCTAACCCCCAAGCAACAAACAACCCTAACCCCCTAACAACAAACAATCCTATCCCCCAACAACCAACAACACTAACCCCCTAACCACAAACAACACTAACACCCTAACAACAAAAACCACTAAACCCCTACAAGAAATAACCCTAAACCCCTAACAACAAACAACACTAACCCCCTAACAACACACAACCCTAACCAAACAACAAACAACCCTAATCCACTAACAACAAACAACCCTAACACCCTAACAACAAACAACACTAAACCCCTAACAACAAACAACACTAAACCCCTCACATCAAACAACACTAACCCCGTAACAAAAAACAACCCTAACCCCCAAACAACAAACACCACTAACCCCCTAACAACATAGATCCCTAACTCTGTAACAAGAAACAGCACTTACCCCAACAACAAAAAACACTAACCCCCTAACAACAAACACCACTAACCCCCTAACAACAATCCTAAAAACCTAACAACAAACAACACTAACCCCCTAAAAATAAACTACACTAAACCCCTAACAACGAACAAACCTAACCCCCTAACAACAAACAACCCTAAACCCCTAAGAACAAACAACCCTAACCTTCCAACAACAAACAACCCTAACCCCCAATCAACCAACAACACTAACACCCGAACCACAAACAACACTAACACCCTAACAACAAAAACTACTAAACCCCAACAAGAAACAACCCTAAACCCCTAACAACAAACACTAACCCCCTAACAATAAACAACACTAAACCCCTAACAAGAAACTAACCTAACCCCGTAACAACAAACAACCCTAACCTCCTAACAACAAACAACCTTAAACCCCTAACAACAAACAACCCTAAACCCCTAACAACAAACAACACTAACACCCTAACAACAAAAAACACTAAACCCCAACAAGAAACAACACTAAACCCCTAACACCAAACACTAACCCCCTAACAACAAACAACCCTAACCTTCTAACAACAAACAACCCTGACCCCCTAACAACCAACAACACTAACCCCCTAACCACAAACAACACTAACACCCTCACAAGAAAAACCACTAAACCCCAACAGGAAACAACACTAAACGCCTAAGAAAAAACAACAATAATCCCCTAACAACAAACAACACGAAACCAATAACAAGAAACTACACTAAACCCGTAACAACAAACAACACTAACCCCGTAACAACAAACATCCCTAACCCCCAAACAACAAACAACCCTAACCGCCTAACAACAAAGAATCCTTACCCCCTAACAACCAACAACACTAACACCCTAACCAAAAACAACACTAACACCCGAAAAACAAAAACCACTAAACCCCAACAAGAAACAACCCTAAACCCCTAACAAACAACACTAACCCCCTAACAACACACAACCCTAACCAAACAACAAACAACCCTAACCCAGTAACAACAAACAACACTAACCCCCTAAAAAGAACCTACCCTAACCCCGTAACAACAAACAACCCTAACCCCTAACAACAAACAACCCTAACCCCCTAACAACAAACAACCCTAAACCGCTAACATCAAAGAACACTAACACCCTACCAAAAAATAACCCTAACCCCCAACAACAAACAACACTAACCCCCAAACAACAAACACCCTAACCCCTAAAAACCAAAAACACTAACCCACTAACAGCAAACAACCCTATCCAACTAACAACAAACAACCCTAACACCCTAAGAACAAACAACACTAACCCTCTAACAACAAACAACCCTAACCCCTAACATCAAACAACACTAACCCCGTAACAACAAACAACCCTAACCCCCTAACAACAAACATTCCTATCCCCCTAACAACCAACAACACTAACCCCATAACCACAAACACCACTAACACCCTAACAACAAAAACCACTCAACTCCAACAAGAAACAACCCTAAAGCCCTAACAACAAACAATACTAACCCCCTAACAACACACATCCCTAACCAAACAACAAACAACCCTATCCCACTAACAACAAACAACCCTAACACCCTAACAACAAACACTAACCCCCTAACAACAAACAACCCTAAACCCCTAACATCAAACAACACTAACCCCGTAAAAACAAACAACCCTAACCCCCAAACAACAAAGAGCCCTAACCCCCTAACAACAAACAATCCTATCCCCCTAACAACCAACAACACTAACCCCCTAACCACAAACAACACTAACACCCTAACAACAAGAACCACTAACCCCGAACAAGAAGCAACCCTAAACCTCTAACAACAAACAACACTAACCCCCTAACAACAAAAAACCCTAACCCCTAACATCAAACAACACTAACCCCGTAACAACAAACAACCCTAACCCCCAAACAACAAACACTAACCCCCTAACAACAAACAACACTAAACCCCTAACAAGAAACTAACCTAACCCCGTAACAACAAACAACCCTGACCTCCTAACAACAAACAACCTTAACCCCCTAACAACAAACACCCCTAAACGCCTAACAACAAACAATCCTAACCCCCTGACAACCAACAACACTAACCCCCTAACCACAAACAACACTAACACCCTAACCACAAACAACACTAACCCCGTAAGAACAAACAACACTAACCCCCTAACAACAAACAACACTAACACCCTAACAACAAAAACCACTAAACCCCAACAAGAAACAACCCGAAACCCCTAAATACAAAAAGCACTAACCCCCTAACAACAACCCTAACCCCCTAACAACAAACAACCCTAACCCCCAACAACAAACAACTCTAACCCACTAACTACATACAACCCTAATCCCCTAACAACAAAGAAAACTAACTCTCTAACAAGAAACAACACTAACCCCCTAACAACAAAAAACACTAACCCCCTAACAACAAACACCACTAACACCCTAACAACAATCCTAACAACCTAACAACAAACAACACTAACCCCTTAAAACGAACTACCCTAAACCCCTAACAACAAACAACCCTAACCCCCTAGCAACCAACAACAGTAAACCCCTAACCACAAACAACACTAACATCCTAACAACAAAAACCACTAAAGTACAACAAGAAACAACCCTAACCCCCTAACAACAAACAACCCTAACCCCCTATACAACCAACAACACTAACCCCGTAACCACCAACAGCACTAACCCAGTAAAAATAAAAAAAAATACTAACCCCCTAACAACAACCAACACTTATCCCCTAAAAACAAACAACACTAACCCCCAACAAGAAAGAACCCAAATCCTCTAACAACAAACAACTCTAACCCCCTAACAACAAAAAACTCTGAACCCCTAACAACAAACAACACTAACCCACTAACAACAAACAACACTAACCCCCTAACAACAAACAACCCTAAGTCTCTAACAACAAACAACCTTCAACCCCTAAAATCCAACAACCCAAAACCCCTAACAACAAAAGTAACCACCTATCAACAAACAACCCTAACCCCATAACAACCAACAACACTAACCCCCATCCACAAACAACACTAACCCCCTAACAACACACAACACTAACCCTCTTACAAAAAAAAATCCTAACCCCCTAACAACAAACAACACTAACCCCTTAACAACAAACATCCCTAACCCACTAACAACAAACAAAACTAACGCCCTAACAAACATTAACCCCCGACCAGAAACAACACAACCCCCCTAACAAAAATCAACCCTAACTCCCTAACAACAAACAACCCTAACCCACTAACAACAAACAACCCTAACACCCTAACAACAAACAACACTAACCCCCTAACAACAAACAACCCTGAACCCCTAACAACAAACAACACTATACCCTTAACAACAAACAACCTTAACCCCCTAACAACAATCAAACCTAACCCCCAAACAACAAACAACCCTAACCCCCAAACAACGAACAACCCTAACCCCCTCACGAAAACAACCCTAAGCCCCTAACAAGCACAACTCTAAACCCCGAAAATACAATCGTAACCCCGTAACAAACACAACCCTAACCCCCTAACAAAGCCTAACAATAACTTTAAACCTGACCATAAGCATAACCCCAAACCCTAGCACTAACTCTAACTCTAAACCTAACACTAACTTAGCCCTGCCCTTTATCGTAAACCTAGCCTTAACCCTAACCTTCCCCTACCCGAACCCTAACTCCATACCTAACCCGAACACTAAACTTGACCCTACTCTAACTTTAACTCTAACGTGACTATTAACTGAAACATCACCCTAACCCTACGCCTAAATCTAACTCGAGCCCTAACCATAACAATTACCCTAAACCCTCGCCTTAACTGTAAACCTAACCCTAACCCTCACCCTAATCCTTAACCGTATCCCCAACCCTAAACCTGACGCTATCCCCAAACTTATCCCTAACCCTAACCCTAATACGAACAGTAACCCAAATCTAACCCTAACCCTAATATTAAACCTAAACTTAAATCTACCCTAACCATAAACCTAACCCTAACACCCTAAACCTAACGTCTAACACCGTCTATAATCCTAACCCTTATCATAACCCTCACCCTTAACCTAAACTTCACACTAACCCTAAACCTAACCTAACGCTGACCCTAGACATAACGCCTAACCCTAACCGAACCCTAAACCTATCCTTAACACTAACCTGAACACAAACCCAAACCCTAGCCCTCACCAGAAAAATAACCCTCACCCTATCCTGAACTTCATCCAAACACTAACCATAACCTTAACCCTAAACCTAGACCTAACCCAAACCCTAACCTCAAACCTAACTCTAAGAATAACGCTAGTCCATCTGTAACCCTAAACTGAACACTTACAATAGCCCTGAACCTAACCCTAAACTTAATCCTAATCCTAAACCTAGACCTAATCCTAACCCTAACCCTAACTCTAACCTTGACCCTAAATAGAACACTAAGTCTAACCCTCAACTTGGACCTAAACCTAAATCTTACCCTACACTTAACCCTAACCCTAAACCTAACCCTCACTCTAACTCTAACCCTAATCATAACACTTACCCTAAACCCTCACCTTAACTGTAAAACTAACCGTAACCCTCACCCTAACCCCTAACCGTATCCCACAACGCTAACCCTAATGCTATCCCTAACCCTAACCCTAACACTAACCTGAAACCCCTGAGCCCTAATGATAAACCTAACCCTAACACAAACCCTAACCCTAACACCAAAGCCTAGCAAAAACCTTAACCCTAACTCTCACCCTAACTCTAACACTAACCCGAAACCTAATCATGAACCTAACCCTAACCCTAAACCAAACCTAACCATGACCAGAAACACAACGTCTAACCGGAACCCTCACCCAAAACCTAATCCTAAACTACACCTCTAACTCTAACACTTTACCATAACCATAATCCAAACCCTACCCAACCCTAACCCTAAACCTAACCCTCACCCCAACCACAACGCCTAACACAACCATAACCCTTACCCTAACCGTAACACTAAACTTAACCCTAACCTTAAATCTAACCCTAACCCTAAAACTAAACACAACCCATGAACTTAACCCTAACCCTGAACATAACCTTAACACTAACCTGAAAACAAGCCCAAACCTTAGCCATAACCCTAACCCTCACCCTGTCTTAAACTTCACCCTATCCCTAACCTAAAACTCACCCTGACTTTAACCCTAACCCTACCCCTAAACCTAACCCTCACCTTAACCTTGGCCCACCTGTAACCCTAAACCTAACCCTTACAATAACTCTGACCCTAATCCTCGCCCTAAACCTAATTCTAATCCTAACCCTGACCCTAACCCTAACCTAACCTTAACCCTATCTTTAAGCCTACCATAATCTTAAACCTAACCCTAACCCTTAACCCTAACTCTAACCCTAACCCTAGCCCTAACCCTAATCTTAACTGTAACACTTTCCCAAAATCCTCATCTTAACTGTAAATGTAACTCTAACTCTTACCCTAACCCTAAACTTAACCCTAATTATAACCCTAACCTAAACCTAACTGAAATGCTAACCCTTAACCGTAACTCTAACGCTAATCCTTAGCCTAAACCTAACCTTAACCCTAAACCTAACCCTAACCACTGACCCTAACTCTAACCCTAAGCCTAAGCCGAACCCGAACCCTTAACCAAAATTTCACCCTAAGCATAACACTAAGCCTACCCTAACTTCATTCAAACCCTAACCCTAAGCAAAACTAACACTAACACTAAACCTAACCCTAACCCTAAACCTAACCCTAACCCTGACTCTAACCTGAACCCAAACCCCTAACCCTAACCCTCTCGCAGAACATAAATTCACTGTAACCCTAAACACTAAATCTCCCCAACCCTGACCCTAACCATAAACATAATCCCAACACTAAACTTAAACCTAACCCTGACTCTAACTCTAACTTTAACCCTAAAACTTACCCTACACACGCAGTTTGAATGGAAACCTAGCACTATCCCTCACCCTAACATCTAAACCTAACCCCAACCCTGAACCCAACCCTATCTCTAACTAAAAACTAGTCCTAAACCTAACTATGACTTAACCCTAACACTTACCCTAACTCTAAACCTGACCTTAACCCTAAACTTAATTCTAACCTTAACCCTAACCCTAACCCCAACACTAACCCTAAGCTCAACACTCACCCTTAACTTAAACTTCACCCTAACCCTAACCCTAAACCAAACACTAACCCTAACCCTAAACCTAACCTTAAACCTGACCCTAACATTAACCCAAACACTTAACGCTAAACCTAACACTAAGCCTAACCCTAAACCTTAACCTAAACACCAAAGCCTAATCCTAACCCTCATCCTTAACCTAAACTTCACCCTAAACCTAAGCCTAACCCTAACCCTAAAATTACACCTAACCCTAAACTATCCTCTAACTCTCGCCCTAACCCTAACTCTAACCCTAACCCTGGTAAACCCTGGTAGTAACACCCTAAAACATCAGCTTAACTGTAAATGTAACACTAAGCCTCACACAAACCCCTAACCCTTTCCCTAACCCTATCACTCATCCTAACCCTAACCCTGACCTAAACTTAATCCTTACCCTAACCCTAAACTTAACGCTAACCTTAACTCTACCCTAAACCTAACAATAACTCTAAACCGGACCCTAACCCTAACCCTAAACCCTAGATCTAACTCGAACTCTAAACCTAACCCTAACCCTAACCTGGCCCCACCCTTTACAGTAAAGCTAGCCTTAACCCTAACCTTACCCCTACCCTAACCCTAAACCTAACCCTTACAATATCAATAACCCCTAGCAGGGTCCTGCCTAGTCTCTCCCACCTCATCACTCCTTACAAAGAGCCCTGCTTTGTCTCTCCCACATCCTCACTCCCTAAGCAGGGCTCTGCCTGTCCTCTCCCACCTCCTCACTCTCTATGCAGGACTCTGCCTTGTTCTCCCACCTCTTCACTCCCTACACAGGGCCCTGGCTAGTGTCTCCCATCTTCTCACTCCATACACAGCTTTCTGCCTGTTCTTTCCCACTTCCTCACTTCCTACACGGAGCCCTGCCTGGTCTCTCCCACCTCCTCACTCCCTACACCAGTCCCTGCCTGATCTCTCCTACCTCCTCACTCCCTGCACAGGGCCCTGCCTGGTCTCTCCCACATCCTTACTCCATACAAAGGGACTTGCCTGATCTCTGGCCTCCTCACTCCCTGCACAGAGCCCTGCCTGGTCTCTCCCAACTCCTCACTCCCTATTCAGGTCTCTGAATGTTTCTCCCACCTCTTCACTCCCTACACAGGGCCCTGCCTGCTGTCTTCCATCTTCTCACTCCCTACACAAGTTTCTGCCTATTCTCTCTCACCCCCTCACTTGCTAAACACAGTCCTGCCTGTTCTTTCCCACCTCCTGACTCAGTACACAGG